>NC_025692.1:1439243-1487105 GCF_000633955.1 Camelina sativa | reverse complement strand
GGCGCTCATCACGAAACTCATTGGATTGTATTGACGCGTTCCTGTCTTTAACGTAAAGCTTGCTGCCTGTTTTAACTTCTCATCAGCCGCATCTGAAACACACCCAAGCCTCAGTTTCATTTGATCGCTGTACACATAACAACCTTTTTTGCTCTCTAGCCTTGACGACACGCTTCCTAGCTTTCCGTCAACTCCGGCTACTAACCGAATGCTAGAAGCTTCTTTGTAAGCAGAGCTATCAGTTGCTTGCATCACAAGCATGCCAGGGAAATCAAACGGTTCGATCATGACCAATTGACCAGGCTACCAATTAGTTCCTCTGGACCCGAAATCAGTCACGAGCATTAACCATAAGATATTTTTAACTAATACGATGCTTCAAAGCATACTTTGTACACACAAACTTGTTACGAAAAATTCTCACATGTACGGTATTCTTGTTTATAATTTAAAGTGACTTAGAAGCATCACATACTTGTTGTGCAAACTTCTCTCCCCCATGGTATTCACGTGTTCTTTGTGTCGTATCTTGTTGCTCTTCTAACGAAAAATTATGTCTAGCTACTATATATAGTTATGATGACCTTTACCGGGGAAACCATCATCGTACACTTAATTATTATCAGAATCTAAATCGATATATCATCAATGAAAATTTTTATGGAATCTAGTTCTGAGTGTGATTTTGTTTTGTGTTATAGCCTCATCTATCAGAAACTTTGACAGTGTCCTTACTTGCTCTTCGAAATGTGTATGTGTGTTCAACGAAGAGATCATCAATCAAAATGCATTTAGACTAATTCCATCGCCAAAACTGTAGTTCATTTACACCTTTTGCAGATTATCAACTAATACAGAATTGCTTAAAGTGTGAGAGATATTCAAATGAAGATTAATTTAAAGCTAAAACACAGTTGTGAAACTTATGGAGTGATGGTAATATCTATATATCTTTCACTCTTATGAAAGACACGACCCATGCAAACGGTTCACCACCGACATTGGACACAGGCCCACCAAACCTCTTAACTAAACTATGTTTTGGGTTAAGTACCCCTAATTAATTAATTGAACATAAACACAACTTCTGGTTTATTTTATAGGCTATTATTTGACCACAATAAAAGCCCCTTGACAAATAGTATTATCTTGACGGTAAAGACACAAACTGATGTAGTGATGTACTCTGAAAAATGTAAATTAAACTATTTGAAAACATTACTACGAAATTAAACTAATTGAAATTTGAATGAAACTTAAACGTCAGACTACAATATACAAAAACAAGAAATACATTAAAAAAAAAATACATATCTTTAAAGTTTTACACTTACTAACCAAACTGTTTTGAAATACATGTAAGGAGCTTTGGATCTAAAAGATGCATTCTTTTTTTTTTTGTCGTCAAAATATGCATTCATGATGCATATATAGATACTGATCATGTCGTAAAAATATTGGTTTTGAAAGTCGATACAGACGAAATTATTGGATGCATGTATCCGCGGCTTTACTGATCTGACGATCGTGGTCGGTCCAGATTTCTAAATAATGCCTTGAAGTGGCCACAACTTAATAGTTTATCTGTAATGGTTCGAGGAATCTCATCGATGATGGTTTGATAATCAAGGCAGATATGATAAATTAACAATAAGAAGACTAAAGAAAACACCCCAAATATAAATATTGTTTTCTTTGCCTCTTTCCAACGGCTAGTTACATGATAACGTGAAATTATATAATAATATTTCATAAATCATAATCAAACTATTTGATTCTTCCCAAATCTTGTTAATTTAATTATTTCTTACAGTTCCCAAGAGGCTTTCCACAAAGGCACGTGTTGTAAGCGAACGACGTGGCATCAAGATGATCAAAAGGAGATCCCGCTGGCATCTTCCCACACAGATGGTTATGACTCACGTCAAGGTGGCCAATAAACGAAGCCGCCGTGATACTCGCCGGAATCGGTCCCTGAAGACGGTTGTTCGCAAGATCCAGCACCGTGAAGTACGACCTCGGTCCGAACGTGTTCGGTATCCGTCCGGTTATGAGATTCCCGCTCAGATTCAAATTCGAGATCGAAGACGTCATCAGAGTCCCCGGAATCTCGCCGGAGATCAAGTTCCCGTCGAGATTAAGCGTCGCGAGAACCGACATTTTACCGAAGGAAACCGGGATTGAACCGGTGAGCCGGTTCATCGAGATTTCAAGATCCGCGAGCCGGTAGATTCGGGTTAAAGATTCGGGTATTTGACCCGAGATTTTGTTACCGCTTAGTAACACACGACTCAGCATCTTCAAACGTCCGATATCTCGCGGTATGACTCCCGAGATATTGTTGTTCCTGAGATCCAGGTGAGCTAAACTCGTTAACCTCGTGATCGACGGAGGAATCACGCCGGAGATTTGATTGTCGGCGAGGTTCAACACCTTAAGCCTCAGTAACATCCCAATATTCGCCGGAATCACGCCGGAGATTTTGTTTCCGACGAGATCTATGTGTCTCAAGAAAGGGAGTTTCGCGATGCAACTAGGAATCCCGCCGGAGATTCCCTTCCAGTCGGCGATGATGATGCCGGAGAGTCGAGTGAGTTTGCATATCACCGGCGAGATGGAGCCGGTCATTAGCCCGCTCCGTTTGGCCTTTTGGAAAATGGGGTCTTCGGATTCACCTCGGAGTGTAATGCCGGCGACTCGTCCGGTATTGGGATCGCAGCTCACACCATACCAGCCTTTGCAACAGTCTTGACCTTTCCACGTGTTGAAAACGCCAATGTATGGCTCGTTGAGCTTTGCTCGGAACTCTAGAAGCGTAGCTCGATCGGAGGGAAAGCAAGAATGAACCGTCGTGGCGGCGAGGAGCAACACGACGACGTTGCTCAACAGGATCACTAATGACTTGTTAGTAGTATCCATTTTTGTGAAACGAATCTTTTGTGTGATGATGTGTTTAATTATTATGAAGCTTTACATAGGTTGAAGCACGTTGACATGGAAGTGTGACTTAACTAGATGGTGTTTATTTATAGTCACATATTGATGTGCCTGAAGACGACGAAATATTACTTTTTGTTTAAGCCCATTGCTTCGTTGAACCTTCTCATCTATTGCCACGTCACATACTTTGCATGCTTCTTAATTTTCATTATTATCAGATTTTTTTTGTTTGGGTTTGGTGTCAAGATTGGATCATTATTTCATTACTCATAACATGGTTTTGTTTGTTTCTGTCGCCTAGTTGTACTATCCATGTCATCAGGCCTGGGCATGTTCTCGGTTCGACTCTCCGGGGTCTGGTCTGGACGATCCGATACGTACTGGAATATAAGAATAACAGATTTACCTATATACTACCTAGATAGTTGAAAAAAATGAGATCAAGTTAATAATCGTGGCAATGCATCTGTTAATATTTATTTTTCCTGTCTCTAGCTACATTGAAATTTTTGGACCCAATAATGAAGACAACATTCAAGTGGCTTAAGCTACAACAGTTGATATTATCTTGGTTTCTTATTGTGTCCACACTACTATACGTTTGGCTGGACTGGAGTTACTAGCTACTAGTTTTTATTTATGTATAGATGCATTATTTAATATACTGTCAATTCACTGACCTTATCGTTGTTGTTGAGCATGTGATCTTTGTCCTTGATAGGAATTAGTGAATTACTAATTAGCACATAAACAATATCAACCCCATGTAATAATTAAATGTATATTTTTCGATCTCCTTTTTTCAACCTTTGAGTCAGTATTTTAGTTGTTCTTCTTTTTTCACATGCAATTAGTCAATATGACATAACCCTAACCATTGTTACAAATGGTCTCCACGTTGCTCACATTGCCACTCCCTACGAACCATAATTTACTTTTGATTGTCATTTTCCGCTACGGTTTTAATTATTTGTTTATTACTTTGTTTTCGTTGCTGTCTAATTAATGACATAATCCGACGAGCAACAACGCAAATACAGTATGTAAGGTCTTTTGGTTATTTCCCTTGAGAATTAGATAACCCTTGAGGTTTCTCAAAATTCATGGTCGGCCCTAGAAATATGACAGGTTTGGAGACAGCTAGAGTAAACGTGATTCAGAGATTTGGCAGTTGTTTAATTGTTGTAGCAAGAGATTTAGAAGGAAGTGTCAAGTCAGAACGAAGACATTAATGGCTTTGATTATTCAAAAGACAACTCATGTGCCCGCATGTGCTTGACGTTCGTTTGCCGTCTAATGCATTTCAGAACTTTTTAAAATGATTCATAGTTCAGTCGATTGGAAATACTAACATGGATACTATGAAAAACAATTACAAGTTTATGAAATGATCCACATATCGTTACTTCTTGCCGGCAATTGTGTAATCTAATTTTTTTGGTTGACGTGTAAAAAGATGAGAAATTTGTGGGAAAGATATGTAAACTAACCCTCAAAAATCAAATGTAGGTAGTATGCAGGGAGGTCAACAACAGACGACTTTTAATAGTTGAGAAAATGAAGGAAAACAAAAAAAGAAAGTTCGATTTCCTTTAGACTAGGACATAGCACGTGTCTATAGCAATATCACTGGAGGATATAACACTAATAAGACGTCAAATGTAATCGTGTTATAATGCTTCAGATAGTGTCTTCAAAACTGTCTTTTGGCTAAAGTTTCAGTAAAAATACCCAGTCAAGAGAACTAAGAGAATAATTATCTGTCATCCCCTGAAAATGAGTTGTGAAATAAAATTTTAATAACATAATATTATTTAATTTAAATTTTATTTGTTTTTTAAAAATCAACCAATCAAATTATGGTATTTAGCAAAAATAAGATCTGAGGGTATCTTTAACAGTCTCGGCATAAACCTTATCTCTTTCTCTTTCGTCACCTTTTTATTACTTTTTGATTTTTTTTTATTACCTTCATCCAGTATAACCGATAAACATGCTCTAAAATGTAGTTTCCGTAAACCAAGAACAAAAAGAGATGCGCATAAAGGTCAAGTTTGACGTGCCATGCAAATCTTAAGATCATCTCCATAAAGTTGGGATCAGAATCGAGTTAGGCGAACCGTCTGAAATCTAATTTGAGCTGATATCATTCTTAAACTGTGATAGATCACTAATTCTAATTGACTAGAGGAAAGCCAGAAATTTTAGATTCGCACAAATGTTTTTGGACAGAGTCTAATGGATTTCGACACAACACTATTCGATTAAGCCTGAAACAATAAAAAGATGATTATAAGAAAACATGGTAAATTTTATCTAAAAATCTTTCAAAATAAAATCAGTTATAGAAATCACTAGTGAAAAAATTACTAGACACTTAAAAAGTGAATTAACCAAATAGAGTTAGGAACCAAAGGGGAACCAGTGATGAACCAGTTAGTTAAAATCGAACCAGAAAAACAGTTGGGAGATAACCACCTCAAACCACCCGTAGTTGTCTTCAATGATGGGGAGTTAACAGTATCGAGAGATGCTTCCGTTTTCTTCTTTTTAATTAGGTTTAGCCTCAATTTTTCCGCCTCATCTAGGTGATCAATTTGGACAATATTGATTACAGTTTTAATACAACCACCAAAAAACTACCCTTAATTGTTATTACCATCTAAAGCTAATGAAGTTTACAATATTACATGTAACACTAGTGAAAAATGTATGAGATAATAAATTTTTCGGGTACGCGTTCGTTTGTTAAGAGGAACTGAACAGAGAGATTGCTTGATTCTCAAGAAAGAAAGTGGTAAGTGAAGTGCCATGATGAGATGACTTAAACTAAAATCTAACCCTTGTTAATATTATATATCTCTGTAACATGATAGCTTCCACCTTTCTTTCTAGCTTTCCTAAGAAAAAGTATTGAACAAAGTGTATTGGTCAAAATTTACTATTAACTTATCAGCAAAACACAATCCATCAAGAAATCTTTTTTTTTTTGCACTAGAGTATCTTTATTGATTAAGCCTAGTAAACATGCCAATATTACAAGCCGAAAGAACCAAATGTACAAAAGAAACCAACTAAAAAAAAAGCCCACAGGTCCAGTCGTAATTTCTTCCTTGAGACTAAAGAGATTAGATGGAACACAGACCACATGGAAAAAGAGAGACATGATGGTTGACGCGTGGGAAGTCGAAAAATGGAGTCTCCGGTCACCGGCAGACGGAAGTAACGCCGGAAAACTTCGATTCCGGTCAAAATCGCCAGAAAGTTATACCGGAATCTCGATCTACACCCATAAAGTTACAGCGGATTCCAATTTTGCTGAGAAAATAAGTCCAAAGCAGAGTTTCATCATCTTCGTCTTCAGTAAAGAGCTTTCCAATCTCCAAGAAAGAAGATCTACATCATAAGCCTGCAAACCAAACAAAGTCCATCGACCCATCAAACTTCGGCATAGACACATGCATCATCATCAATTACTTCAAATGAAACCAAATGAATGATATAAGCAATCAAAATTGGATCCGAAGATTAACCGAATCAATTGAGTCAACAAAAAAACTAAAACCAAACACCACTGAGAGAAGGCAGCGGATCTACTAGAGAAAAGCCTGCCAAGCGGTGCTAAAGTAGCCACCATTGTCGGAGAGAGCGCCAACCAAACCGGCGCTAAAGTAGCTATCGTTGCTGGAGAAAGAGCCGGCCAACTCCGTTGAAGAAGCCAGAGATGCCAAAAGCGAGCCCGATAGCCGGGATATACCAACCGGCGAACAAAAAGAAGATCGGAAAATTTCTACCTCTCTGAAAAATCGCGCAGAGAAAGAAGAGAGAGAAAACCCGACTCAATCCATCAAGAAATCTACACTACTATATAATAATAAAGGAAGAGAAAAATAAAAGAAAGAAGAAAAAACTCAAAAGTTAAATAAAAATAGGAAACAGTGTTGGGCCGAAAGAGGAAAAGTTAAAAAGCCCAACAAAAGGAGCCCTAAAATACAAATTTAGAAAACCGTCGTCTAGGTCTCGATCTCTCCTGTTCCTGTGTCGCCGGCCGCCTCTCTTTCCTTTTTTTTTTTTTTTTTTTTTTNCTTCCGTTGATTCCTATCCGATCGCGATGGCAACGAAGCACCTGGCTCTATTTGCGACTCGGTCGGCGGTTTCAGTCACCAAGCCTCGAGGTTTTCGTTCCGGCTTGATTGATAGTCGCCGGTTTTCAACAGTGGATTTCGAGAAGGAGCTTAATAGGCTGAATGAGGCCATCGGAAAGCGTAATGGTGAACGAGAAGCAAATCTTTCAAGCTGGAGAAAGGAGTACGAAGATAATTTGGTATATAAAAATTATATCTGGTTTTGTTTTTCCTTTTTTTTTTTTTTTGTATTATTTACCCTCTTTTCTCACAATGATTATTTTCTTGTGTAGAATAAAAAAGTTTAAGGAGTTTGTTGAGATTCAAAAATCTCAAGAGCGTGAGATCTACACAGCGGCAATGAATTATAGGTGCTTACTTTTTTTTTTTTTTTTTTTTCAGAATTTGTTGTAAGTAATTCTAAACTAAAATTTTCTTACTTTANAAACTAATTTTTTCTTACTTTACAGCGAAAATTTGAGGATTGCACATAATCAGCTAAAGGAGGTATGATCTATAGTATATATTTTTTTCCACTATTTGTTTGTTAACATGGTTTTGATGATTATTTCAGGCGCTTATTAGCAAGAAATTAGCTATCCGCCAGCTAAATGGCGAGGTGTTTGGGATCACTCTCATGACTTTGGCTTCCGTAGGTGTCATTGCTTCTGCCTCAATCCGTCTCTTCTTTTAGATTTATGTTCTTTAGTCTCACTTTGGGTTAATATGTTTGTTTTAGTTCGTTTGAGATGACTATTGAGTTAATATGTTTGTTTCTAGTTAGTTTGAGATGACTATTGGGTTAATATATGCTTTTCTAGTTCTTTTGAGATAAATAATAGTACTTGCTTGTTGTGCTCTTCTTTTAAAAAGACGTTTTATGGATTATGCACTTGACACCACTTCGAAGAGGGCGAATGTGTCACCTTTTCTTGTTTCTCTTATAACACTGAATTATTCTACAATTTTTTTTTCTTGTATCTTGAATTTTAAGAAGGGACCTCAGGCCATCATTAACGGCAGAACTATTGTGTGTTCTTATCCCAGTTATATTAATAAAAAAGGAAACAGTGGGCTTAGATCAAAAATTTTGGTCTTGGGATAGAACTGATCCACAACGCAGTTCTTCTTTGTTTTCCGTGTTGTGATTGGTTGAGATATTTTGGAGAGAAAGAAAAATCTCTCATCCTCTTCGAAATCGATGATGGCTGAAGAAGTAGGCGCGCTCACATTCCCGATGTCGAGAGAATCGGAGTCCGCTTCTCGACTCAAAACCATAATCTCCGATATGCTTCCTCGTTTCTCCGACGATTACATCGACGACGTCTTCTCAGTTCGTCATCTTCTTTAAATTTCATTTTGCCTTCCTGTTCTAGAGACGACGATTCTTAGGTTTTTATTGTTTTCGAATTCCTTCGTCTGTCTCGTTACTTGTGAATTTTTCCCAAGGGATTTGGTACTGGTGACTATGTTTTGATTGTTCGATTTAATTAATTATCGATGAGTGTATGTAATCACTTTGTTTAGACTGGTTTCAACTTGTAGAAATTGTAATACTTGAACCGTGGGAGCAGAAAATTGCAGGTTGATGATGCTTGATTTGGTGTGAAGATCAGGTGATGATGATTTTCGTGTTTACTGATGAATCAGCTTGTTTCAGGAGTATGTTACAGTCCTTGTTTGTAATGGAAACCCGTCTTAGTTCTGTATCGATGATAGATGCTAAGAAGGAGAAGCATCAGGTGCGATTGAATTGCTTTCATTTTTTTTTTTGGAGGTTTTGTAATGGTGCGATTGAATTGGATTGATTTGTGTAGATGTAATGGGAACTGCTGAATGGAGAGCCATGAAGAGTCCATCTTACTACAAGCGTGGTGATTATGTTCCTGGACTCAAGGTCAGCTTTTGAATCTTCTTATTTGTTTTAAGGATTGATGTGAGAGTTTTAAGATGAGGGAGGAGAAGTTTGGTTGGCTTATATTATCTTTGAGCAAATGGATTAGTTTCATTTCCTGAATCACATGAAGTTCCTAGTTTTAAGAGTGACCGATGTGATCTCCAACGTCTCCCTTCCTCTTTTCCAAGTTCCTTCCTTTTAAGTCATCTCAATTTCATCGCTCCATTGTTCTTCAGGTATCAATTTTACTGCTGTGGAAATTTTAGAGTAGGCGTCTCTGTTGATTTAGAAAGTTAAGGATTTGGATACGACCCTCTTTGATCTGACACCGGAATGTTGGTGGGTTTCGAATTTTCTCTGATAAAGTGTCGATCTTTTAGTTTTAATTTTCTGGATCGTTGTTGTCTTCTTCTCTAGTAGAAAGAAAGAACTGATTACCATTGAGTATATATATGTAGTTATCTCTTCTTCAGCATTTTCCTGCTGTTTACGTTTTTGGTGCTGCTCTATGGATCGAATTGTATCTACAAAGCCCTTTAATTACTTTGCTGATTGCGTTTTTCTGCAAATGAGATCAAAGCTCCGGGATCTTAGATGATGATCTGAGTTTTGAGGAAAGCTTTTAGGTCTGATTCCATACAATGTTGGGGATATTAAGAGATGTTGAGTATGTTGGTCTTTTTCAGGTTCGTTAAATGCAGATTGTTGGACCGTTTAGTTTCAGAGTGGAGTCTGGAATTCAGATTGATCTGAAGAATGGAGCTAACCCCGTGACTGTAGATAAGACAGTATTTGCTATGGAATATGCTATTCAAGTGCTTGCTTCTCCCAAGGCTGTTGCTTGGTTCTCCCACAACAGAAAGAATTCATGGTTGAGCTTCGTTTCTTTGAGATATAGTATCAGGACTTTCCACTCAAAATGTCTAGCTTGATCCTATGAAGATTGTAGTTGTCTGCAGAGAAGTAACTAGACAATGGTTGATTTTTTTTTCAGTTTCTTATGTTAAACAGATGAATGATTTAATAGAAAGGAAGTTTACATCTTACATTATTTCACTATATCTTTATTCTAAGAACACCATAATTAGTTCTCCCATTTTTTTTACCTATGATCTTAATAACTGATCTAATATTATTTTCACTATATATTTAATCTAAGAACACAAAAAAAAAGTTCTCCCATTAATGATGCCCTCAGTTGATCACGTTATAAATTTGGCACCATTAGAAAGTGTTTAATTATTCGAAGTCAAGATTTTTTTTTATTCCTCTTTCTCTACTTCAAATTGATTTCTTCTAATTTGAGTTTCTCTCTCTTCTTTCTCTTTCTTCTTTCACACAATAGAAGCTATGCCGTTTAGTTTTCATCGTTCTTCCAATCCTCCATTAATTGTACTAATGGAGTGTTCTTTTAATTAACTGTTTCATTCTTTAAGTTTGCACACTCAAGTACACATTGGTATAATTCATCTCTTAAACTGAACAATGGCGCTCATCAGGAAAACTCATTGGATTGTATTGACGCGTTCCTGTCTTTAACGTTAAGCTTGCTGCCTGTTTAAACTTCTCATCAGCCGCATCTGAATCACACCCAAGCCTCAGTTTCATTACGGTTTGATCGCTGTATACATAACAACCTTTTTTGCTCTCTAGCCTTGATGACACGCTCCCTAGCTTTCCGTCAACTCCAGCTACTAGCATTAAGCAGAAGAAGAATCTTGAACAGTGACTTAGAAGCATCACATACTTGTTGTGCAAACTTCTCTCCGGCACGGTATTTCACGTGTTCTTCGTGTCGTATCTTGTTGTTCTTCCAACGAAAAATTATATCTAGCTACTATATAGTTATGAGGGGAAGCCATCATCGTACTTCGTACACTTATTATCAGAATCGAAATCGAGATATCATCAATGAAGAAAAATTATGTAATCTAGTTCTGACTTGTGAGTGTGTGTGTTCATTTTGTTGTGTTATAGAGTCATCTATCAGAAACTTTCACAGTGTCCGTCCTTGCTCTTCGAAATGTGAAATGTGTGATCAATGACAGATCATAGAGATCTTCAATCAAGATGCATTTAGACTGATTCCATCTCAAAAAACTATAGTTCATTCACACCCTTGCAGATTATCAAGTTGCTTAAAGTGTGAGATATATTCAAATGAAGGTTAATTTACAGCTAAAAACACGGTTGTGAAACTTATGGAGTTATGGTAATATCTATATATCTTTCATTCTTATGAAAGACACGACCCATGCACAGTTCACCACCGACATTGGACACAGGCCCACCAAACCAACTCAACTAAACTATGTTATGGGTTAAGTACCCCTAATTAATTGAACATATACAGAACTTCTGGTTTATTTTTGGCTAGTACCACAATAAAAGCCACTTGACAAATAGTATTATCTTGACGGTAAAGACACAAACTGATGTAGTGATGTACTCTGAAAAATGTAAATTAAACTATTTGAAAACATTACTACGAAATTAAACTAATTGAAATTTGAATGAAACTTAAACGTCAGACTACAATATACAAAAACAAGAAATACATGAAAAAAAAAATACATATCCGTTAAAGTTTTACACTTACTAACCAAGCTGTTTTGAAATACATGTAAGGAAGGAGCTTCGGATTTAAAAGATGCATAGATAGATACCGACCATGTCGTAAAAATATTGGTTTTGAAAGTCTGTACAGACGAAATTATTGGATGCATGTATCCGCGGCTTTACTGATCTGACGAGCGTGGTCCGTCCAGATTTCTAAACATTGCCTTGAAGTGGCCACAACTTATATCCTAAATTCATAATCTGTAATGGTTCGAGGAATCTCATCGATGATGGTTTGATAATCAAGGCAGATAAACAAGAAGAAGTCTGAAAAAAAAAAATCTGAAGAAAACACCCAAAATAAAAGGAGAAGTCTGAAACGTTCTTCTTTTTGCACTTGGTATGCAAATCTTAAGGACAGCCCCATAAAGTTGGGATCAGAAGTGAACCGTTCTAAAATATATGTTGAGCTGATATCATTCTTAAACTGTGATAGATCCACTAATTGACTAGAGGAAAAGCCACAATTTTCAGACTGTCACAAAAAATTTCGGACAAATTCATCATCCATGATCCATGTATGGATTTCGACATCAAACTATTCGATTAACCGTGATTGAAAACGATAAAAAAAGATGATTAGAAGAAACAAAGTACACATGCTTTTGGATAAAATCAAAGTTCAATTGGTAATTTTTTCTACAGTTTTAAAAAACTAAAAATCAAAACTGTAATAGAAAATTACTAGTGAAAAAATTACTAGACACTAAAAAGGTGATTTAACCAAATAGAGTAAACAAACATACGTGGCTTACACAGACAGAGATATGCTCGAAGAAAAAATAACAAAACAAAACAAAAAGGTGTAGTAAGTAGAGTGACCCAGGCTGGACAAGGAGATGATGATGATGCTCACGCTCACACACACACACACACTCAACGTTAACCCTTGAATCGCTTCACCTTCCTTACGGGGGGGGGGGAAATCTCAACTTTTGAAATCACAGAAACTTCCAAAACCCCCAAAAAAAAAAAGTCTCAAAATTGAAAATTGAAAATCTCTCAAACCTCGTTGATTCCTCCTTCCTTCCTCCCATGGATGAACCCGGTTCGGATCCGGATCCCGGGTCTTACCCAATTCCGCCCGCTTCAGTCCATCTCTCCCCCTTTTCCTCCTCTCTCATTCCGCCTCCTCTCTCAGCTCACTTCACCCGTCGTCCTTGTCAGCCTCTGCAATCGTCTCGGCGTCTATCTTACATCTCTCTCCAAGGTTTACTCGTCAATTCCGATGAAGCCAGCTCCGCTCGGTCAATCGGCGGCGGATTGAGCCGAGACGAAACCCTCGCGTGGGAGCTCTTCACTCCTTACCAGAGGTTCCTGATTGTGGCCGTCATTAGCGTCGCCGCCTCTGAGTCGAAGAAGAACGGTTTGATTCGAAAGCTCCAGAAATCTGTTGGTCTTAGGGTTCGTATTGGTTTCTCTTATTAACTTAACTGCTTGGGATTTGATAAATTTCGTTACTTTGAACAATTTTTACTTAAAAAATATTAGCATTTTTTTCGGATTGTTTAATTTAAAGCACTTTGCTTTTACATGATTCTGTTTATTTATGCTTTCAATTTCCGTTACTTGTTTTTGAATTTCACACATTATGGTTTTAATCATACAATTTTATGTGTTTAATCTCTCTAGATCTCAAGTGTTGACTTCACAATGGTCTCACTGATGAAGTCTTCAACCTTTTTGTGTGTTTGAAAACTTAAGAGAGATATGGTTATTGTAATGTTGGTGTCCTCGTTGTTTAAGTGCAAGTGTGGATATATATTTTTTTTTTTTCAGGATCAGGTTCTTTCAAGTATGCAGCAAAAGCTTGACGATTTGTGTCAACAGCTAAATCTTGTCAAGGATCAGTCTGGAACTGGAACCAAGATCTCAGAGCATGATGATGATCTACAACCAACTTTTAAAGAAAAGTTTGGATCTGAGAGGATTAATTTCGTAGATTGTGGCTGCTGGCTATGTGATCAACATCATCACTCATCACCTGTTGTTATACAGGTGTGCGTCTGTGTCCATGGCGATCATTGATGAGCATCTATCATTTCTATTGATCCAATTGATTATAATTATGTTTCTCAACTTCTCACTGGTTTTACTGTTTAGGATAAAGTTCCTACAAATCTGGTGATTGACGCAGAGCCAGAGGAAAGGCGTATGTCTTACATGTCAGATTGGTGTTCCAGTGTCACTTCTGCTGCAGAAAACCATGTATGTTAAGAACTTGTGAATTTGGTGAAACAATCTTTGTGTTGGGTCTTGGTTGGTTTTGTTGCTAATGACAGATCATTTGGTTTTAATGTGTATTGCAGTTTGATAATCTTTCACTCGACCAAGACATGCTTTCCCTCAGAAAGGAGTGTCAAGAGAAAGATGCAACAATAAAGGACTTAACTTCGTTTCTTCAATCGACCACCAAAGCTGGTTCAAAAGTAACCGCGGCATCCTAGACTTTTTTTCAAACTCCCTTCAAATTTCTTCGTATGACTTATGTTTCTTCTTTCTTTAACAGCGAGAAACGGAGCTTGAAGAGATTATTCGCAGGAAGAAGACAATAATTAAGAAGCTCAAGAGAGACGTGCTGGTGTTAGAAGAAAAGGTGATAAACTTAACCAACCTTTACAAGTTCCAGAGCCTTGCTTTCGATTTTCATCCTGAAATGTTCCTGGTAGATCATTGTATATGATACCTTCCATACATTGTGAAATGCGCAGGTCACACAGCTCACTAAGCTCCGGAGGTCCTCCTATTCAGCTGCAGTCTCAAATACCCATGAATTCCCAATGAGAATGGACAATCTTCTTTATGATATGGATCTTCTTACAACTTCTTCATCCTCTGATTCGGAACCTACTGTAGACACACCCCAGCGAGCTGTGATGGAGGCTCCAGTTGATTTCATAAAGGAGGAACAACTCAAAGCTGTGGGACAAATCCATAACTCAGCTCCAGCTAAATCCTCGACGTCACTTGTGAAATCTGTAAAGCCGCCTTCAGTAGTTAGTCCATCGACTACCCGCCGTAAGCCTGTTTCAGTTTCTTCTTCTTCAAGGATTAAAAGGGATTCCTCTACAAGTGATTCAAAGAAACCTAGAAGGCCACTGCAGACTACTCCAAGAGAATCCTCTAGTTTGCATAAGAGATGGGTTTAGTGAGTATTGGTCTATACCAGCGGCCAGATGTTACTGTAAGTAGGTGTTTCGGAATCTAAAAGTATATTGTAGCTAAAAGTATAATATGCCATCAAATTATTTGTTTTGAGAATCTTGACTTCATATCAAAAGCTCTCAGTTGGATTTTTTGAGTTTTATAATGTAAAATGCTTGTAGGATTTTTGAAGCAGGCATGCATGAAACATAAGCATCACATAATATTAAAAAAGAAAAGAGATTTTTAAGATGACAGCGTTAAGTCATAATAAGCAAACTTGAGTCAGTTTATTTTAAACAAAGAAGAGTTAAAGAGATTGAAAAAAGCAATTCCCTGCGATCTCACAAGAAGATGTACAGTGTTAGGATTTCTCCTGCTGAGCTTGAAGAAGAGCAAGCTGAGATCCCAGTGGAAGCATAGCAGGCTGCCTTTCTGATAGAAAGTTCTTCCTCGTCAAAGGGTGTTTAAGTAGTGGCAAATCTTCGTCCTTGATGTGAGCAAAACGACCATCACCACCACCAACAGAAGAAGCAGACAAATTAATCTTACCCGGAGCTTTTTCCATTCCCTCCTTCTGAATCCGCAATTCCTCTAAACGATGAAGATTATAGAAAAAACCCTCGATAACAATCTCCATACGATCACTAGTCAGCTTTTCAGAACGCTTTATTACTTCCGACTTCAAAACAGCAACCTGATCGAAATACTCGAACTTGCTATCAGCTGGCGTCAGAAACTCAAATTGAGGGTTCATATGCTCTTTCCTATACAAATGTAACCAAAAATCCACTCCATACCGTGCCACATACTCGGCTGTGAGGTTAACAGTACAAAGCTCCTTTCGAGTACTGAATCCTTCAGGGAGAGTAGCTGGAGGACGAGGTTGTGCATCACCTTTTAACTTAGCTAAAGGATCAGGTCGGAGGCACCCATCTATATCTTGATTCAGGCACGGTATTCAGCAAGCTTGTGCTGGTAAAATGCGTGATAAGGATCTGACTTCCTCAGAAAGTTGAAATCTTCAGTATCCTTACTAATGGCCATGATCCTCCTCTCCATCTCCGCCACTGTCCAGGAAACCAAAAGTGCAGTTTTCTCAACCGAGCTTCTGATCTCTGGAGGTGGCTCGACGATTGCTACATCCTCCGGAGCTTGATTTGTCGAAGTGAACATTCTTTCTACTTAGGGTTTTGGGGACGGGAGAGATAAGAAGAAACGACTGCGAAACCTAAATCTTGGAAGTAAAACGAAACTGGTGAAGCCGAGGGATGGTTCTTCTTAATTTTTACCAGCATTGGAGTTGGAGGTCTATATTTATAGAGAAGCGTTAACACTACCCAAACCTAATGTAATTAGGATTCCTAAATCCAAAATAAAAAGGATAAACTAAGAAGAGACAGAAAACTGAAAACAGAGTAGGAAAAGGAATAAAGCCAAAGACGTGTTTGACAAGGTAATAATAGTGAGCTGCTGCAACAGAAACGATTTATAGTTCTTCTTGTGAATAAATATAATCAACCGAGGATTCAATTAGTAGTATTTACAGTTTTCCAATGTCTGTCCATTATAATTTGTTAGGCCGAATTTAATTTGATAGAAAAAGGAGATGAAAATATTCATTTATTTTTCCGGCAAACTGAATCATTCATTAGCTTTGCATTGTCAATATATTTTCTAAAAAACTGGATTGGGTCATTACTGTATCTCCCCTTTTTAGTTAACTATAGAATAGCTAATGAAGGCGAGAGAAAATTAAGACAAAAAAAAAACTTTAAGAGTGGAAGTAAAACATTACAGGACGCAAGTCTTCTACACAAAGTCGTACTCGTCCAACTTTTGTGTGTTTGCCTGTGGTGGTCGCATCATCCCCATACAAGACTTATCATTTTTCCATGAGAGCAAAATAATCAACACCACCCACAAAAGCATGCATATCCCTCATAGACATCTCCACTCCCTCCTCTTGCATTTCCAATTGAAGAAGCTCGAAAAAACCATTAAGAACGGTCTCCGTAAACGCACGATTCCCCTCATTAAGAACGGTCTCCACAAAAGCAACACCCGTCTTATTCCTCGTCTTCTGAGACGGCAGTAATACAGTCCCATACGCACGAATAAGCTGAATGTAAAAACAGTACCTGGTACCATCACTATCCCTCATAAACTCAAAGTGAGGGTTCATTTTTACTCTCTGCACCAATTCGGCCAAGAAATGACTCTTATACCGCACCACAAACAGCGCTGTGAGCTTCATAATACCAAGTTCCTTGGGCGTGATGCCTTCAAGAGGTCTAACTAATGCAATATTGCTGGGATCCTTACCCCAATCCAGGGATCGACGAGTCACGTGATTGGGTAGTGCATTACCTACAGACTCACGGAATTCAGTAAGCTTCTGCTGGTAAATTGCGTGAGAAGGGTGTGAGCTCCTCAAGAAGCTGAATCTTGTATCATCCACATTACAGTCCCTGATCAGACTCTCAATCTCCAAACCCTATTTGGAAACCAAAAGTGCCGTTTCATCAATGATAATTGCGACATCTGGACGTGGCTTAATGTTTGTTACAACCGCCGGAGCTTGGTTTAAAAATTTTTGCGCCGGTACTTGCAAATCACTCTGCGTCGAACTGGACAACTTTAAAGGCATACCAGGCGGCTGCATTTGTGGCGGTGGGTTCAACGACATCATTGAAAAGTGTTGAGCAGTTGGTGGCACGTAAGCAGAAGAAAGCAACAACGAGGTTTGTGAAATATTCACGCCTGCCATCAGTTTCCTTCATAAACTCAAACTGAGGGTTTATAACCACTCTCTTCACCAATTCCGCCAGAAAAACCATCCCATACCGAGCCACAAACTGAGCTGTGAGCTTAATGATACCAAGTTGCAAGAGCGTGACCCCTTCGGGAGGTTTCAATGAAAATCTGTGAGGTGGTAGAGGGTTAAGAAGAGCCGACACTTTGGGAAACATATAAAGACGAACACCATTATCAGTAGCGGGAGCACCAGGTTGGATATTCTGAGCTGATCCATCTTCTTGATTGCGAGCACGGTATTCAGTAAGCTTGAGCTGGTAAAACGGGTGAAAAGGGTCTGTTGTCTTCAAGAAGTTGAAACTTTTACAGTACATCATCCTCCTCTCCATCTCCATCCCCTTTTTGGAAACAAAACGTGCCGTTCTTTCAATAAGATCTCTGAGTGTTGGAGGTGGCTCAATGATTGCTACATCCATATTTTTCTTTCTACAACCAGACAAAAACATAAGAAAACATTCAAATCAAATTCAGAACACCATATATATCAAATCAAAAGAAATATCAAAATCAGATTCTCCAAATTATCAGTTTTTTTAAGACCTAATTTAGGTATGATAGGAAGCACCGTACCTCAGCCGAGAATGAACAGCGTCGCGACGAGAACTGCCGTGAGGTCGAGAAGAAGCTGAGCGCCAATGACTTCGAGACCTAAACCTTGGGAGTCAAGGAAACACGAAGAAGATCCTCCTTCCAAAATAATTTAACTGAGCCCTTATGCGTAGGCTAGTAGTAATTTATAACGAAACTAGTATTAGGGTTTTTAATTATTACAGCTTTCCAATGAGCCTTTATTAATTGGGCTTATAATGTCGGTTATAATTTGTAATTAGACCGACTTAATTTTTGGGAGGAAGATATATGAAAACTGAATCATTTTTTTTTAAATCAGTCGTCAATGGAATTCCTTAATGAGAGTAAGGTATATAAGATTTTAATTTTAAACATCAATGACAATGACGATGATGTTGTCGGACCATACGGTTAATAATATATAGTTTGTTTCCTCATACTATGCTTCAGACAAGTTTTTGTATGTACCGATCTGTTCATTACAGTTTTGAAACCTGAGTAAGTTACTGAGTCATCAATAATAGGTTATGTGGAAGATGAAAACAGGCATGTTAAGCATCTTTCATACAAGTCAAATCAGAATAAAGAAAAAAAAAAAAAAAGACCTTAAGATTCTCTATTCTCCATGTAAGCAAAATAGTCAACACAACCCGCAAAAGCATGCAAATCACTCCTATCCGCCATTTCCAGTTGAAGTTGATCGAAAAAACCATTGAGAAGGGTTTCCATACAAGCAGCACCCCTCTCGCTCAGCTTTTGGGAACGATTTACTACTCTCGAATACGCAACAACGAGGTGTGTGAAATAATCAGGCCTGCCATCAGTTTCCTTCATAAACTCAAACTGAGGGTTCGTAGTCACTCTCTTCACCAATTCCGCCAAAAAAAGCATCCCATACCGAGCCACAAACTGAGCTGTGAGCTTTAATAATACCAAGTTGCAAGAGCGTGATCCCTTCGGGAGGTTTCAATGAAAAACTTTGAGGTGCTAGAGGGTAACCCAAGGCCGATAATAGAGGGACCATAACAACACGAACAGACTCATCAGTAGCTGGAGCATCAGGTTGAGCTGATCCATCTTCTTGATTCCGAGCACGGTATTCAGTAAGCTTGAGCTGGTAAAATGCGTGGTAAGGGTCGTCTGGTCTTCTCAAGAAGTCTTATCTTGAATCCCCTCTCCAGCCAACAAGACCTTCCTCTCCATCTCGATCCCCAGTTTGGACACCATCAGTGCAATATGCTCAATAAGAATTCTGATTTTTGGAGGTGGCTCAGTGATTGCTACATACTCCGGAGCTTGGTTTGAACTGGAAATATTTTTCTGCAACCGGAAAAACATAAGAAAAGATTCAAATCAAATTCAGAAAACCATGAATATCAAAATCAAAAGAAACCCTAAAAATCAGATTGATTTAGGTCAAAATTTCAAGGTTAATCAAGGCGGAAATAAATGCTGAGAGAGAGAGAAATTAAAGAGATCGTAGGAAAAAAAAAACACAAAGAGAAAGATAAGAAGCACCATACCTGAGACGAGAACGACTTTGAGATCGAGAAGAAAGCTGAGAACGAACGACTACGAGACCTAAAGCTTGGAAGTCAAGGAGACACGAAAAAGATCCACCAAAAAAAAAATCTAACCGAGCCCGGCTCGTGTTATAACGAAACTCGTGTTTCAGTTTACTAATGGGCCTTTCTAAATGGGCTTATAATATTAATTTTAGATAAATGGGTTTAGGTCAGTCTCTCCCTCCTTTTTACACACTCAAAGGCGGGAAAATTAAGAGTTGGTCGGAGGGGCAAATCAATGGAGAAATACTTGGTTTCGCCGGAATCGTCGCCGGGAAATTCTAAAACTACGGTCAGGTAATTCGATCTACTTGTGTTTTTTTTTCCCCTTATCTTCTTTGTTTGTAAAATTGGCGTTTTCTTCTGTTTAATTTACTCAATTTTTATCGAAGGCGGCCATGGAAACGATCTTTAATCGAATTGAACGGACGATTGGAGTCAGCTTATCGACACGAACTCTATACTCTCGTTGCTCATTCCTACTCGGAGGTTTTACTTTATCCTCGAATTTTTGTTGCTTTATCATGAGATTAAACTCTTCGTTAGATTTGACATTTTTGGTGAATTTTGTTTCTTGTGGCTAAGATTGGGAAATTTTCACATCTTTATCATGTGAACGATGAGCCATGTCGAACCCATGTACGATTTTTTTATTTTATTTTTGTTGAAGTAATTAAGTGTTTTAATTAATTTTTGGAGTATTCTGTTTGAGAGCTAAGAGTTTTGTTTATGTCAGATGGTGGAGATCCACCACCAGCATTCCTCGACACCTCCAATGTAAGACTCTCTTGTTGTTACTACGTACATAGCTATCTAGTGAGCTTTGAATTGGTCTGTCGCTTTGACTCGTTTCTAATGTGGTTCCTAGGCGAGGCGTTGCAGGGATTGAGTTTGATAATCAGGTGAGTCCTCCTCAGCAAGATCTTTAGAGTCTTGTTTACCGTGGATGTCCAATTTCATATGATTATTTTCTGTTTTATGTCTGTTTATTCTTGAGAGATAGGATGTCTCGAGTCCTTGAGTGTGTGTGTGTTTTAGCTTTCAGTTTTCATATCCTTCGGATTTTCTTGTTACCATGTCTTAGGTTACAAGTGTTGTTTCCAGGGTATATACATAGTGTCAGTTACAGAATCAGGATGCTTGACGGTGCATGACTTTGAAACTCTATATTGCCAGAGTAAGGTTGGCCCAGGTAAAGCTTTGAACTCTGCTCATTTTGTTTATTATTAACGTACATGTGTCTCTTTATTTGAAAAAGCTTTGCTTCTGAGCTGGAATGAATTCCATGGTTTTAGTTCAAGCATTCACTCCAAATATTCAAATAGATTGCAGCCAAATGCCCAAACCCTCACCCAAGTGTGGCTGGCATTATAATTTTGAACTTTGTATCTATATGAGTAAGGTTTATAATATATTTTCATCGTCATGATGGTGATGGTGATGTTGCTGGATAATACCTTTTTATAGTTTGTTTGTTCGTTCATGGTATGCTTCTGATACAAGTTTTTGTA
Organism: Camelina sativa; assembly: GCF_000633955.1. Taxonomy (NCBI): domain Eukaryota; kingdom Viridiplantae; phylum Streptophyta; class Magnoliopsida; order Brassicales; family Brassicaceae; genus Camelina; species Camelina sativa. Next base: position 1,465,918 of record NC_025692.1, on the reverse strand, counting down.
CCTTTGTTCATTACAGTTTTTGAATGAGTAATTTACTGAGTCGTCAATAATAGGTTCTGCGGAAGATGAAACTAAGCATGTTGTGCATTCGTCTTTTCGTCTGGGTTTCGATGTCGCTAGATGGAATCCTTCAAACCAAAATGAGGTATGTGCTCAATACTCTATAGTCAATACAAAATGAGGTATCTGACATTTTAACTCTTTCTTAACACTTCATTTGAAAAACATTTTTGTATATTGAGCAATTACAATTCCTATAGGTAGCTTGCACATCAAGGAAACATGATAAAGTGCTTATCTTTGATATCAGTTACATGTCTCCCAAACCAACTGAGGTATGATTTACAACAACATATGACTTTGAGATCACATGGATATTAGTTATATGGTTTTTCGACAACTGTTTCTGGTTCCAACCAATATGATGACCGCATCGTCATCACTTAGGTTGTCTTCTTGTAAGCTCAGTTTATGTTTTATAGTATATTTGAAACAAGAACACAGATGTATCGCCGTAGGCATAACAAGTTTTCCTTTCCAACATGGTTCAAAAAATGCAGCGGATATACCAATAATGTATTGTAAGAAATGCCAGACAATTTTTTATTGAAATGACACGGTCACTGAGATGGCCATAGTAAGACTTCTCATTAAGTTTTAATCTGCGCTACTTAGGCTAGCCTTGCTAAATATTCATATCATTCCACCCACATTTCAATTTTCGTTTTAATTGTGATTCAGGAATTGCAAACTAGACAGAAGCTCTCGATTATTGGCCGCAAAATTCTTAGAGGTTTATCTGATGTTGCCATTAGTACTGATGACGATTCAAGGTTTGTATCTCCCTGGGATGGAAACAAAATTATAGCTTCTTTTGTACCTACTTTCTTCAGCAAATTTTCTGCATTTGCTCTTTATGCAGAATATTTTCTCCAGATACACTTGGTATGGTTCATGTGTGGGATAGAAGAGCAGGCGTGTCACCATGCATTGAACTTTCAACAAACAGATATGATTCAATCAAGAGTATTCAGATATATGTGGATAATCAGGTAATCATTAATTAAGATATCCCCAAGCCAGTAAAGTTCTTCTGATCATGGAAGTTGCAGTAAGACTATGGTTTCAAATTCAGTTAGGCCTCAAAGTTTTAGACTGAGTTTCTTCATCTACCATGTAGACTATTTTTGGAGCTGGTAAAGAAGGAATCATTCATATATGGGACCTTCGTGGCGGAAGAAACTCTTCTGCCTTTCAGAGCCGCAAAGATGTAAGTCTTACAAGGGCCAGGCTGGAATTGGCTATGGCAAGTATATTTTATCTGTAACATCTACATGAATTTACGTTCATTCTCGTGTTCTCTGGCTCTGCAAAACATGTATTTTTGATCACGTTTTGACATTGGTAATGTTCAGATGAGCCACTTGCCTTTAGCATCTCTACATCTTGCACCAATGCTGCAGAAGATTCCATCTCTTAAGGTAAGTTCTGTCTTTTGTTTTGCATCTCACTTGTGCCATCTTTCAAGCAACCTTGGTCTGCCTCTTTGGTTTTTACTAATGAGAATTTGTAATGTGGGAGTCATGTTACCCTCGAAACTTCCAGCAGTTGATCGCGCTGAAATTGGCAAGCATTAGAAATAGTTTGAACCTCAAATTGAAATCCTTTACAGGCACAGTCAGAAATCGTTCCCAAGGAAATTCATTCCATTGATGTAAACCCATCATCTCCTCATCAACTTGCATTTCACCTTGACGATGGTTGGTAAGTCATACCTTTAATAACAGCTCATTTCATTTTGGAAATACGATTGAATTCATGTTTTGTTTCGTTGATTTATATCATTTATCATTTTTCCTTTGGTGGATATCTCTAGTGCAGGTCCGGTGTTCTTGACATATATAAATCTGAAGTTACTCATGTACATTGCCCTCCTCCAGCTTGGTTGTAAGTAAACTCAAGAACTTCAAGCTTAATTTGTAACAAGATGCATTTAAATTGATCAACAATTGGGAAAAAAGGAGCTTTAAGAGTATTGGATTTTGGTTCTTTAGGGATGGTTCCAACAGTTCAGCTGACTTAATATTGCGGAAACCATCATGGCTGCCAACATCATCTGTAAGCCCTGCGCTTTGTAACAATCATAAGTGAAGATTTTCTGATCTTAGTTGGCTTATTCTATACAAAGTTATATGATTCATATTGCAGATTTATGTGGTTGGGTCCATGAGCGAGAAAGGGATTCATGTTCTTGATTTTCATCCAAGCTCCAGGTCTCCTTGTCACGTTGACTACGAGTAAGGATTTCTTGAAAACTCCTGATATATAATCTTATGCTCTCTCTAAAGTTCATGGCTACACTCCTGATATTGCTAATATATTGTTGCAGTGAGGATTCACAGAGAAATGAGAAGAGAGAGAAGTGTAATCACAGTAACAAGTTTGTTTCATTGTCTGAAACTGTCACAGGTTGTGCTGCACATCCTCTCAACGGTATGATCATAGCTGGAACTCAGGTATTCAAATTTGCTTTAATTATCTTCCAAGTAATTTTAGTCTTGATGACCATGATTTGGCATTCTGCATCATACTAAGACAAAAGTGTCAAATAATAAAGATAAGTCACAATCTGAATGGAAATGGTGATTCTGCAGAATTCGTCTTTGCTGCTGATCGCGCAGAGGCATTGCTCATCTACATCAGAGAAACTGTAGAAGGTGAATTGTAACATCTACGAGCTTGACTGAGCTTAGGCTGTTGTAACATAGAAACCATCCACGAGATTATGTATGAATAATATAAGTTTTGGTTAAAAATGGGTGTTTCAAAAAGAGTATACTCATCATCACATTGAAAATGCTCCTGAATGATAAGATTCTTGTTGTTTTATCATTGTTTTATTATATTTATTTTGCAAAATTTATGTCCAAAAAACAGTACGGATCAAAACAACTAACAGTGATGTTGCCGAGTTAGTGTAAAGCAATAAGTAGAATTCACATTATTATTGTAGTAGATTTATTTATTATGATGGGAAGAAGCTTGTAATGTTGGAATCATCATGTTACCCCCGAAAACTTCCAGCACTTAGATGTTCCAAAAAGAGTATACTCATCACATTTGAAAATGCTCTTGAATGGCATAGCTTTGCACTCCATACCATAAGAAAACATGATGATAGAGTAACAAGAGAGGTTGGTCAAATAAAATATTACTGGTTCAGACAGAACCTTGATTTGAAACTCGGTGGTTGTTTGTGTGGTTTTGATATAAGCAAAAATTGCCCCAACTCCTTTCTAACTTATTCCTTTCTTTGAAGGCTGTTCCTGATCCCAAGCCCGAGTTAGAATATAAGGAGGCGGATTTGAGCAAGTTTCTTGCCATGAATAGGTATTGTCGCCAATCTTTTTATTCTGTCTTTCTCAATGCCTTGTATGATCACATTCGGAAACTAATTAAGACCTCTCATTTGGTACCAGCGCTAGACATAGACAGGGGATGGAGGATCTTGAAAAGGTATAGCAGCCTGCTCGTACCTTAATTTCCATCTTGCACACTCTCCTCTCCCTTTTGAGAACCTGCATGCATATAATATGATTGGTTTGTTTTGGTGTTTCAGTCATCTCGGGAATTTACTGAAGCAGTTCAAAAATCAGTGAGACAGAGGATCATATACTTCGTACCTTTTATCGTCGTGTCATCTTTTGCTGTAGCCGCCTTAATTAATTACGAGCTTGACTACATAGATGCCAAACGTGCTCGGAAGCTCTCCGAACAGAAGCGGTAACTTCTCAATCTTGTCTCTTATTGTTCAATTTTTGCTATAACATGTTCTCATTGAACTGAATTGTTTGTCACTGCTCATTATATTACAACTATATGCTGCTGTAGTTTTGTGTGTGTGTGTGTGTGTGTCGTAAATGCTCTAGATCAGCCAACTATTTCATTATTAAGTGTATGGTCAATTCGCATGGATGTGAGCTTTTGTGTCCTAACTAGGGAGTTCATTACTTACCCCTCTCTGCTTCCTCTTTTTCAGACGTGCTCAGGAGCTCTCCGAACAAAAGCGGTAACTTCTCATTTTTTTTTTTTTTTGCCTGAAAATCTCTTATTCTTTAGTTTTTACTAGAACATGTTCTCATTGAATTTGCATTGTTTATCCATTGCTCATTTTCTAACAACTATGCTCAATTGCCATGGATGTGAAATGAGCTTGTGTGTCCTTATCCTAGGGATTTCATAACTTACCCGGCCCCCTCCTATGTTTCTCCAGGCGTTCAGAGCTCCAGCCACACGAGACTGCATAATTTTGGGGAGTTGAATGTTTTTGTCCCTTTGTCTCTCTTTGAATTCTCGTCTTTCTTTTGAACTTTGTGATCGTCCTCTGCCATTTGTAAAGCATATCCGTTTTCTTATTATTGGGTTACACAAGTTGTTAGACTGTTGTTGAGAGCAAGAAGGAGGAAAACAGAGTAAGAGACCTTGTCCCTTCTCTTTTATGGAAGATAAAGAACAAAACTGAACAAAACTGAAACATTTATTTATCTGAAACTTGTTATGTATATATCAAGACTAAAATTGGTTTATTTATAAAACAAATAGACAACACAAACGAAACAAGGTGCAACTGAAACGTTGCAACTCTGGAAACTCAATTATCGACCAACACAAGTCAATTATTACTATTATTCATCCCAAAAATTATTATTTTTATGATTATATTTGACTGTGTTTGGTTAATTTCGATGGATGAGGACCTTGAGGTGAGCTTGTGTTTCGTAACTAGAGAATTCATTACTTACTCCCTCCTCTGTTTCCTCGTTCAGACTCTCCAGATCAAGCTAAAATACCAGTTGAGCTCTCTAGCCACACGACACTACTTAAGGCTCTATGCCTTGTAAGAATTATGTGATTCTAACCATTCGGAAACTAAGACCTCTCATTTCATTTGGAACAGGGCCTCTTTTGAAAAGTGGCAGATCGATTTCGAAGAGGTATTATAGCAGCTCGTACCTTAATTTACTCTGAAATTTCCATCTTCCTTGAGAAACTGCATGCATGTTAATATGTGTTTATTTTGGTTTGGTGTTTCAGTCAACCAAGGCTCTTGCTGCTGCAGTTGTAACTTCTAGAAGACAGTTTGGTAAACGCGTCGTACCTACGATCATGGCGTTGGCAGTTGCTATAGCTGCCTGGTTAACTCACGAGCTTGAGTACCTAGATGCCAAACGTGCGGAGAGGTTCTCCAAACAAAATCAGTAACTTCCCTTTTTCTTTTTCTTTTTTTTTTGCCTGAAAAATCTGGTCCCTTATTGTTCAATTTTAACATGTTCTCCATTGAATTGAGTTGTTTATCCACTGAATATTTTCTTACAATTATATGCTCCTCTGCTGTGGACAATTCCCATCTTGTGTGTCTTAACTAAGGATTTCATTAACTTACCCCCTCCTCTCTTTCCAGGGGTTCAGAGCTCTCACACGAGACTGCATGATTATGGGGAGTTGAGTAATTCTCTCTCTTTGAATCCTCTTGTTTCTTTTGGACTTGTGATCGTCCTCTGCCATTTGTAAAGCATATTCATATTCTTTACTCTCTTTTTTTGGGTAGTATTCTTTATTATTGGTTACAAGTTAATTATGATTATTATTACTTTTCAGGCACTTGGTTTAGTAGGTGCCAAATTATGATTAATCGCAAAATTATGATCTCTGGATATCCTTAGGCATGATGAGAGTCGATCTTTTGGCTTGCATGCCACACAAATTTGTGTCCTTAAACATTCCCAAAACACAACAATAATGATTTATATAGAAAGCTTACCTGTAAAGTTTTCTATATATGATTTTATATATATTTTGTTCTAGTAACATCATCTTCAAGAATCTAGAAAACTATGGATAACATTTTGAGACTGTTGAAAGAAATATGTTTAGAAACCACAAACCTTATATAAATGGTAACAAAGAAGTGTAGGAAGAAACAAATGCCCCGGTTCATTCTCGCAAGAAAAGGCAAAAAGGCTATAAGGCATTACATGCTTTAACGCATGTGGATGGTTTTTCAAAACACTTTATTAGGTTAGGCTATTTGTATATATATATATATATATATATTGGTTTGGTGGGTTTGGTTTTGAAAGTTAAGCACAATTACTTAACAATTATTTTCTCATCATTAAATTATTAAAACAGTGTAATCCTTTTTCTTAGCTTATTGACTTCTTCTCTTGCTGACGTAAACAACTCGACTTTACGACATTAACTATATAACGACCTGTCCGATATACGGGTTTAAAGTTTTGTAAATTAAATTAAATTTAACACAAATATATTAAAATTTGTTGTACGTTATTTATAAATTTTCTTTTTGTTATATAATACACTGATTTATATCTATTTACAAATTTTTTATCTATATTACCATTAAAAGTATGTTTTTTTACACCTAGATATATTGTAAGTTATAAATATATTCTTTACCACCACCTAGAAAATATTTATATGAACACATTAAGCCAACTATTATATGTCTCTTTACTTTTACTTTTGCATAGTTTCTTTAATCACTAAAATTGTTGGCTCAAAAAACATTTCAAATAAAAAATATTTTACATAGTACATATTACAGTCGAACCTCTATAAATTAGTACTCTTTAAATTAATACATACTATAAATTAATAAACTTTTCCGGTCCCGAGTTGGACCGTTGTAAAAAATAACACATTTCGATAAATTAATAAGATAATTATATTTTTTGAAAATCCTATGTAAAAATATGGTCCCATCAATATCATAAATTAATAATCAAATATTATTAACATATATAAATATATATATAAGAAAATCTAGTGAAATATGACTCTATTGTTGTTTGCATATTCTTGAATTTAATTCTTATTGGAGCTCATTTCTAATATTTTTTATTGTTGTCTTCTCAAACCGCATCTAAAAATTGTGGAAAGTCCTAAATGCAAAAATTGTTTCTTTACATGTAATTGGTTCTAAAATTACCGCAATATATTCTTCGACTTCATCATTACCATGAATGATACTAGTAGCAATTTCTCCTAAACTCTAAACTTCTAACATTTATCGTTTTTATCTAAACTCTAAATTAAAAATTAAAAAATTAAAAATATGAATTAAAAAGATTCTTTAAAAATATGAATGATAACAAAAGTATCTTATTTTGTAATATAAAATTTTAAAAATCTCTTCATAAATAAATAAAATAATAATTTACGATAAATTAAAACCGCTATAAATTAATAAAATTTTATGGTCCCGACCTTATTAATTTATAGAGATTTTACTGTATACTAATTAATAATGTATCATCACAATAGTGTATGACCAACCATGGAGAGAATCTCGGCTCTGCCCTCCTCTTTTATGGAGAGAACCTTGCGTCCAACCTCCTCTACCATGGAGAGAACATTAGCTCCGTCTTTCTCCCATAGGGAGATAACCTTGCGTACAGTCTCCTCCACCTTCCTCACTTGAGGAGATAATCTTGCGTCCAACCTCTTCCACCATAGAGAGAAATCGGCTCTGCCCTTCTCTTGTGTGGAGAGAACATGTTCACTTCTTTTAGTTATCTCAAAGTGGTTTGCTCCGACAACCAATGAAACTAAAGACCTTTTTCTAACGTCACAAAATCTTTTGATAGTAACGAATGTTAAATTTCCCAATGTATTCATGGAAGTGTCTTTGACACACCATGATGCAGCCTCTGTCTCTGAGCTCCTATGTAAAAACGATTTATGTTTTTCCAATCTATATATATTTGTTTGTTGTAACCTTGTGTTGATTAGCCTATTTTATCCAACCATTAGATTGATGAGCTTCTACTCTTTATTTCTCTTTAGGATTGAATGAACGGGTAACAATTATATTTGCATAAAAAAAAAAAATCTATGACCAACCAATCAAGGTTGAGAAATTAGAAGATAATTAATTTGACATAATTAAAGAAATAACATAAATTATAAGCACGATAACATATGAATCTCAAATAATTCAAAGATGAAAATATAAATTAAATAAAACAATATAAACCTACTACAATAAATTTTAAAATACAGTGTTAGATAAAGAAGACGCATATATTAATTTTCCTTTTTTCTTGGGTCAACATATTAATCTTACCTATTCCAAACTGACAAAAGAGAAAGTACGAGAAAATTTTGGTTTAAAAAAATAAGGAAAATTTACTTTTCCATTAAAACAGTTTTACCAATAGAACAAAGTTGAAAACAATATTTTTGAATAAACTATTTTGTTAGATGAAAAATATGAGACGATCTATGTTTATATAGAAGTGAATATTTATATTTTTTAGAATTAATTATTTATGGTATATTTTCCTTAATCCTTTTTCTATTTTTTTGTAGAATTAATTATTTGAAATTAAAAAATAGTTAATAATGTTATAATTTCAAATTTTATGAATTATATATATATATATCTAATCTCCTTATAATTATTTAAAAAAACTGTTTAATTTTTGTAATTTTGTTTAAAACAAATTTATTTTTGTTTTATGTCGTAATCTTTAAATCTCTTATTAAATATTAACTTTTACACATGTCAAAATCTCATCTTGATAATTTCAAACTTTTCAAAATCTTGGTAATGACTAACTTTCAAAACCCAACTTTATATTCAAAATCCAACTTTATATAATAAGATTATAGAATATTAAAGGCAAATCATAAATTGAGCACATAGCTCTTTAGCGACGACACGTTAGCTTTTCTTCAAGAATGCTTCTCTTTTAATATACAAGGGATGGAAGACAACTCTTGAGAGATGATCAGTCCCACACGGAATTCTATCTTCTACTAAACAAAAAAAATGTTTTATCATAAAGTCATCCTAGTTTTTTTAACTAGGGTGAATTTGCTCACCAAAATAAAAAAACTAATGAAGAATATAACTAACTATTTGAAAAAAGAACAATACTTAGGTTCACCCGAACTTCTTCATTCACCCCCTTATAAAATAAAGAAATAAAATTTGTATACATTATTACAAAATTAAAAACTTAAACCGCCCTTTTATAAACCCAAACCGATATATAATTTCATTATAATTGTAAAATCTAAACCCTAACCATTTCATTTGTAAACCCAAACCGACATATAATTTCATTCTAATTGTAAAAATCTAAACTCTAAACTCTAACCATCTCATTTGTAAACCCAAACCGACATATAATTTTGATCTAGTTGTAAAATCTAAATCCTAACCATCTTATTTGTAAACCCAAACCAACATATAATTTCGCTATAATTGTAAAATCTAAACTCTTACCACCTCATTTGTAAAACCAAACCAACATATAATTTTGTTTTAATTGTAAAATCTAAACCCTAACCACTTCATTTGTAAACCCAAACCGACATATAATTTTGTTTTCATTGTAAAACCTAAACTCTAATCACCATATTTGTAAACTCAAACCGACACAAAATTTTGTAATTTTAAAAATCTAAACCAAGCCAATATTTAACTTTCTTTAATTAAAAGTATACAGAATTTGTTTCCTTAATTTGTTTTGCTTTTTAATTTAATTTTAATTTATTTAAAAAAAAATATTAGATAGAAGATTCTGATTGGTTGAAAGAAAAGGGGGTGAACATAAGTATTTTTCTTGAAAAAAAAAGAAAATTAGGAGTGGGGGTAGACAAAATTATCATTTTAGGGTTGATAAGTGATGGTTGATGGTGGTGATGGTTGCCGGAGGAATGGCCGGCGGAGGTGGCCGCCGGAAAAGTTCGTCGGAGGTGACTGGAGGAGATGGCCAGCAGAGGTGGTCGCCGGAGGTGGTCGCCGAAGAAGGTCGCCGGAGATAGTTGCCAGAAATAGTTGCCGAAGATGGTGGCCAGAAGTGGTGGTGGTGGTTGTGATGGTAGGGGGTGGTGGTGTTTGGGGTGGTGGAAGTGGTAAGAGTAAAATATATAATTAATATATAAAATATTGAGTATATAAGGTTTATATGGTTAGTATGGTTAGTGGGTGAGTTATAATTTTTTTTTTAGTTATAGAGTGCAATTCCTCTTTTAATTAAGGTGTGGCCTATTTGTTTTCTAATTTACCCTTAAATGGGTGTTCCAAAAAGAGTATACTCATCATCACAATTGAAAATGCTCTTGAATGATAAGATTTTTGTTTTGTACACTAGGTATTATTATTGTTTTATATTTATTTTGCTAATTCATTTCGAAAAACAGTAAGAATCAAGAATACAAATTGGAAATCAGGAAAAAAAAAGTATTCTTTAGCTAAGAACATTATTAGTGATTTAAAGTGAAAATTATAAAGATTCAAATCCAAACATAAAACATGTTATTTCAAATCCATGTATTTTAATTTTTATAATCAATAAGGATTTTCAAATATTATATGGATTTATAAATTAATAAACCAATAAGATTACTTCAATAAGGAAACCACGGAAAAACTTTCCACATTTGTAAAGACGGTAACCACCGGCTGTAGTTACTCCAATTGCAGATACTAAAACATTCTGAATCGAATTTGCTAGAATCGTGTTTGAGCTATCTGGGCTGATATGCCCGAATTGTCTTAAAATTATAGGAATAGTCAAAAAAATAAAATAGCTGATTTTTATAAAAGAAAAAAATACAAGTTAAACGAAAAGATAATTTACCTTTTCCAAAAGGGATTTGGTTACACGCAACTTCGATGCAATCTCATAAATCATTGGAAGAAGGATCGAGAAAGGTGAGTATGAGGCTGTGATAAATAAAAGTCAGCTATTTTGACTGTTTATATAACTGCAAGACATTTCATACATGGGAGTTCAAAATTATCAAACTAAGTTTGAATTCGGCCGATTTTATGTGGGTGCCCTCTCTAGAAACCTTTATGAATGCTTTTGGTAATCATTCTTCTTGTTTATAGGAGAGAATATGGGAAAAAAACATTAATTTTCAAATTTGGAACAAAAAATTTCAAAATGTCATTTAAATCTTAAAGTTTGGTTTGACATTATAATAAAATAGTCATTTCAATAGTCATTATGGTGAGATTATCTTTGTCTTTTCCGTTGAGTTGGCTATTTTAGGCATGTCTTTAAATTTTTTCATTAACAAAGACAATGATCACATTAACTTTCCGTTAACAAGATAAAGTTAGATAATACTTGTAATTGATAGTTAGTCCTAAAAGTTAAGGTGGCACAGTGGCGGAAGTCCTTAGCAATTACTAACATGAGGAACAGGGATCGAATCGCTTTTAAGCATCTTTCGTTTTCTTCTCTCTAATTGCATAAACGACGTCGTTTTAAAAAAAGAATTAAAAAGAAAAACAATCACAACATGGAGTCGAACCCGAGATCACATGAACCGAAGAGAAGTTAGAAACGATAAACCTATCATGTAATCGTTTGGTTTTTAAACCATCACCATCCTAAATAAAAAAAAACGATAAACCTTATATAAATGATGACAAATGCCCGGGTTCATTCTCGCAAGATAAGGCATTACATGCTTTAACGCATGTGGAGGGTTTTTTAAAACACTTTATTAGGTTAGGCTATTTGTACTTTATATATATGGGTTTGGTTTTGAAAGTTAAGCACAATTACTTACTTAACAATGATTTTCTCATCATAAAAATTATTTAAAAAGTTCTTAGCTTCTTGGCTGATGTAAACAACTCGACTTTACAACGTTATTGCAAAACAACTCTTAAGAAATGATCAGTCCCACAAGAAATTCTATCTTCTACCAAACAAAAAATGATTTTGTCAGAAAGTCATCCTAGCTTTTTTTTTTAAACTAAGGCATGGCCTATCTTTTTTTTCTAGTTTACCCATTCTTCTAGCTAGGATATGACCTACTACTAATATTATCAAATTGATGTTGACTTAACTGGTTGCTATAGATTTTGTAACAATGAGGTGATCCTTGATGTATTTTCCAATGAACAATGTGTTATTTTTGAAAGACATTTTTAATCATTTATCCTTTTTGAAATCCCTTCCCTAAACTTAATTTTAGAATATGACTTTTCTTTTGTCAACAAAACTATAATTCTTCTAAGTACACAGAATTTGAAATTCTTATTTTCAATATTTAGCATTGTTTTTTGTTTCTGTATAATGATTTTAATGCTTACTTGTACATATTTATCATAAATAGATTTTATTCCTAAGTTTATATTTTCCTACTTTCTTAGTTTAAATATATAAAGTTTATCATAAATATAATTTTCTTTTTTTAAAAAAAGGAACCAACAGTATATATTATTACTAATAGAGTTCCAGTAAGAACAAAGCAGATTCTCTTGCATATATATATTTTTGAAATAGTAGAGGTTTGGATGGAAATAAATCTAGTAATCTATATATCCCAACAAAAATGTTAAACCATTCATCCCAAAAAATACAACAAATTAAAACTTATAGGAAATAATTGTCTCAGATAAACATTTTGATTTGCAATTAATAACAACCATAAAACAGTGGAGATATGTTTTCATAGTGGTGGATTAAATAAGGAACAATCATATGGAAAAAGTGTTGTAAAATAAAGAAGAAAATGAAAAGAAATAATAAAAGAAGAAGGGGGGCATTATCGTAAACATAAAAAAATGGGTCTGTGGTCTGCCCTTCACATGCGTTCTTTCTATCAGTCCTTTTAAGAGAAGGGAGACAGAACATTCTTTGGATTTTCTCTCTTTCTCTCTCTCTCTCTTCTTCACACACACAGAGACATCATCCTCATCACACCCTTCCTTGTCCTAGCACAATCGCATTCACTATCTCTTCTCTCTCTCTCTTTTGTGTCACATCCCTCTCATCCCTTCTAATCTTGTTCTTGTTCTTGTTCTACTATGGCATCTTCTGAAACAAGAATGAACAAGGTAAGAGAGAAAGAAGAGGCCATAGCAAATGGAGTGAAGGTGAGAGCACTTCAAGCGAGTCTAATGCACAAGTCAAGCCCATCCTCTAATAATTACAGTCTCAGAAACCCTTCTTCCTCTTCTGCTGCTGCTTCACCAGCTTCTCGTCCTCTCCCTACTAACCTCTCTGCTCATGATTACCCTGTTTTCACTCCTGTAACTCTCTCTCTCTCTCTTTTCTCTTCTTAATATCATTATTCTTGGTAGTTCCCATCATGTCGTTGTCCACTTTATTCTTGTGTGTCTAACTTGATTGATTTTTCGACATTATGTATGGGAATTTGGGTTTTGTTCAAAAGCTTTTGGAGTTTTTAAAAAACATAATTTAAAAAAAAAAAAAATTCATCGAACCCGAGATTTATTTGGTTAAACCCGGTTCAGAGCTCGTTAATTATTGCATTATTTCTGTCTCCAATTTAGATTACACTATCTTTCCTAAATTTTTGTATCATGTCGTTGCTTGTTCTGGATCTTTCTTCACAAGCGGTTTATTGTTTCGAATCAAATATACATTATATAATTTGGTTAGGCCCCTTTAATAATTTAACAACTGTTTAAGTGTTAAAAGTATAAAAGACAAAACAGAAAAGACCTGAATTTGGTAGAACCACTGTGTTTTTGTTTTTAGCTGACACACTGTTGTGAAATTTGGACAAAAGTTACTGTGCTTTTTCACCTCTCTGCTAACTTTTTTTTGGTCTATTGGTGTCGTTGAAACAGAGCTATGAGGATGAGCCTGTGTCTGCATTTCATCACAAGAATCTCACTTTATCTGAGACATGGGATGAAGATGGAGATGAAGATCAAGACGTGAGACATACTTATCTCTCTGATTCTTATAAAACCTCTACTTCAAGAAAGACTGTAGTGCCTCATCAAGATTCTCATCACCATGTTTACACTATGTCGGACGCTCTCAGATCCCCACCGTTACATTTGTATACTTCAGGTAGAAGCAACTGCGGCTCGGTTGACTTTAGGTCGGTCTCTTCTTGCAATGATTACAACAAACAGAGAGGTTTTGACACCAAGAGCTTGAAGAACTCTAATCTTGTTGTGCCCTTGACGGATTCACACTCGGCTGTTGTTTCTTCTCAGCCAAGGAACCGTGGAGGAAGAGTGATGTCTTGGTTATTCCCAAAGTTGAAGAAGAAGCAAAAGAGTAACTCGATCTTTAATTCCCCTAGTAGAACTGAGAAATCAGAGGAAGTTTCTGAGGTGTTGAAGGATTCTGGTTTGGGTGTTGAGAAGTTGAAGAGAGAATTGATAGAAGCAACCAGAAGTAGAGACGCTGCGTTAACACAAGTCTCAGAGATGAAGTCATCACTGGGAGAGTTAAGTGAGAAGCTTCAGTACTTGGAAAGTTACTGTGACAATTTAAAGAAAGCTTTGAGAGAAGCAACAGAAGTAGTGTCACAGGAGAATAATGTTGCAAGAAGCTCAGGGAAGAAGAACTCAGAGATGCCAGTGAGTGAAGAAGTGATGGTTGAAGGTTTCTTGCAGATTGTATCGGAAGCAAGATTGTCAATAAAGCAATTCTTGAAAACATTAGTTTTAGAGATCGACGAAGAAGACTCGACTCTAATTGGTAACATCAACACTCTCCTTCAACCCCACAACTTAACATTCACCTCTAAGTACTCCAAAATCATTCAGTACCACTTAGAAGCGATCATAAGCCAATCAGTGTACCAAGACTTCGAGAACTGCGTTTTCCAGAAGAACGGTAAGCCGAAATTGCTTGATCCTGAACAAGATCGACAAGTGAATTTTGCGTCCTTTGCTTCCTTGAGAAACTTGAGCTGGAACGAGGTATTGAAAAAGGGTACAAAATACTACAGCGAGGAGTTCAGTAGATTCTGCGATGAGAAGATGAGTTTGATCATTACAACATTGAATTGGACAAGACCTTGGTCTGAACAAATGCTTCAAGCATTCTTTGTGGCTTCAAAATGTGTATGGTTGCTTCATTTGCTTGCCTTCTCGTTTAATCCAGCTTTAGGGATCTTGAGAGTTGAAGAGAACAGAGAGTTTGAATCAAGTTTTATGGAAGACATGGGTGCAGATAGGCAAAGATCAGCGTCGTCCCGTGGACCGGCACGGGTTAAGGTTATGGTGATGCCAGGGTTTTATGTTCAAGATAGGGTTTTGAGATGTAAGGTTCTTTGCAGGTACAAGTCATTGGGCTAAAGTCTGAAGATAATCTAGTCTAATCACAGTTGATTAGTTCTTAATTAATTTTTCTCATTGTTCACCTCTAGTGTTTCTTCTACCTTAGGCTTCACTAGTACTTTTATATTTGTCTTTGTTAAGAATTACTAGTGACCGAGTACGTGGGGGGTTAATTTTAAAAGTTGAATTTGTTATCATGTTTGCATTATATTACATATGTTTATAAATATATTTTTTTAATAATGTTATTAAATTCATATTCAGAATTTGTATCAGTTAAGTAAAGAAAACTACGTGAAAAAAAAACAAATATAGAAACAGAAAGGTGGTATGACTATTTCGGGACAGAAAACTTATTTCGAAATGTTTTTCTATCTCGTAATCGTAGTTTTAATACCCATTTGAGATTGTATATTTTATTTCAACAAATAAAAGAAATACGTAAAAGATATGGCTGGGCAAAAAACCCATACTTGAATACCCAATTCGAAACCTGACACGAAATATCCGATTCGGGTTGGGTTCGGGTATATACCTAAATAATTCTATTAGATTTTATAATGTTAAACCCATGAGTTTGGGTTTGGGTTAGAGTAATATCCATTATCCAAACGGATACTCATAAAACCCTAAAATATAGAATTATCTACAATATTAATAATATTAGCACTAATATAATTCAATTATCCAAAATTATAATTATAATTTTAAATATATCAATTAGTTTTATACCTAAATACCTAAAATAATTAAAATATCCAAAAAATATTTGTTACATATGTCAAAATTTAGTTTAAATTATTTCAATTTTACTAATTTTAAGGATTTTTTGGTACGGGTTCTAAAATTTGTAATACAAACCAACACGAACCCGGTAGTATTCAAACCAAACTCAAACCGAAACTCTAAAATCACCCAATAGATTCTATTTTCCTAAACCGGTTTATCTGAACCGAACGGTAAATAACCAAACCCGAACAGATTATCCATATACCCAGGCCTAGTAAAAGAGATATTGTGATTTGAACTTATGAGAATTGCCCAAAATATCATTACCTTTTATAATTCAAACATATATTAGTTTAGTTTTCGATTTGTTTTTAGTTCGTGTTAGACAAAAAATAATTGGATTTGTTTTTGTTATAGATAAAAACATTAAAAAGAAAAAAATATAGTAACGAAAATGTGGTTATATGTAAATATGTAAGCGATTCAAACCCACGCGTACTAAATGGAGTAGAAGTGAAGAATTCTAAGTTTGGCTAAACAAACATTTACTTTCATATTGTGTAGTATTATGTTTGATATATGTCACAAACGAAAAAAAAAACTAACAAAGATAGTAAAGGAGAAATCGTTCTTTCTTTTTTATTGGCATCAGCCTCTATGAACCGGCTGCATCTTAGACCTCGGTGGCGATAAATTTGTGTGCATCCGAAGCGGCCTCATTAGTTTTGTCGTTGGTCTTTGGTGTCACTTGTATGGTTTCCAACCATTATCTTAATCTGCAACAATTTCAAACCCAAAAGATTGTCACTAAAAGTATGTTAGAATAACAAAACTCATGTTAAAATAACAAAACTCACATTTAGTACCATCCTTATGTTGATGTTAACACCTCTGTTGTTCAACACCAAAAGAAGAAACAAATTCTTGAATTAAAAAAGAAAGATAATGGTTTACATAAAAATTGATGCATGGTAAGAAGAAAGAATTGAGTAATTAACTTACTCTTCTCTGTTGCGAGTCCATCACTCCATTCTTCTTCAAGATCTCAAAAGATTGTTACCATAGTTGTGACTGCTAAATACAGAAAGGTAGATCATACATATTACACGTAAAAAAAAAGAAAAACAGATCTAAATACATATCATATGACATGATTAAGTTATAATAAGGAATGTTTTACCAAATGATTTAGCAATCAGTTCTAATCTCGAATGATAATGATGGATGACTTATAAACTAAACACAAAGAAGAAAAACTAATTAAAACCACAGTAGTAATGAAGAAAAACTAATTATGCTGTTGGTTCGTAAGATATTGCATAAGTGTAAATTAATTAACCTATAGAAGCTGTAATCAATTGTCTTATTCACTTCAAGATTTATGTTAATTACCTGTAAACAAACAACATAAAAATATATAACGTTAGTAAGTTATTATACGAAAGATACAATTGATTATAAAATCTATCTTATATAGAGACTTACAGTTTCATCATCAAGAACAATTTAAAAAGGGTTCTCCTAACTGTGTAGTGTATTATTTCTGATGTATTGAAATGTTTGACGACTTTACTGCTGGTGCTTCATATTTTATATTAAATCTCTATTAAGAGTATTTTCTGGTTCTTGAGAAATTGGGATCTGATAGTATTTGGTGACAGAGACATAGGCTGAAAGGGTCATGAAATGTGGGGACAACAAGTATTATTAGATTGATTGGGAAGAAAGGCCCATCACTTTTTTTTTCTTTCTTTTCCATCGTTGTATATGTGGCCTAAAACAAACCTATATTAGAGGATCTTCTTTATTCTATAGAACGATGTCCATAACCATTTTGACCGGCATCTAGCTATTGGTACATAAAAAAGCTTAATTCAATGAGTGGCTAACTTTTTCTAGACAGAAAATAATAATATCAAAAAACTACATGCCTAAATTTTTTGATACAATGAATATACTCTTTATAAAGTAGATAAATTCAACGAATGCATATGTCTACATTTGTAAAAATTCATCACGGTTTTCACAATATGGACGAACGAGGACAAAAAAAAAAAATAGAGAGAACAACAAGAAAAGCCAACGGCACAAACCACTATTTCAGGGAAAAAAGAAAAAAAGTGGTTTTACCAAATCCCCCTTCCCTAAAAAAGTGTCTTTCAAAGGAATAAATGTAGTCAGTCAATCTTGTTACTCTTTTTTAAGTATTTTCTTGTCAGAGCAAAAACACATTTTCTCTTGTCTGAATCTGAAACGTTATCGATACGGCAATAGTATCAAACCCCCAAATCTCAAATTTTTCCTCAGCAATGGCGGACGCTAAACCAAGAAATCTGAGAATCGTGATGTTCCCTTTCATGGGTCAAGGCCATATCATCCCTTTTGTAGCTTTAGCACTTCGTTTAGAGGAGATGATGAAGAAGAAGAACAGAGCAGCCAAAACCATCATCTCTCTCGTCAACACTCCTTTGAACATCCCCAAGATACGCTCCAGTCTTCCGCATGATTCTTCCATAAGTCTCATCGAGTTACCTTTCAACAGCTCTGACCACGGCCTCCCTCACGACGGTGAGAATTTCGATGCTCTTCCTTACTCTCTCGTCATCAGCCTTCTTGAAGCTTCTAGGTCGCTTCGTGAGCCCTTTAGAGACTTGATCACGAAGATCTTGAAGGAAGAAGATGATGGCCAGAGCTCGGTTGTGGTGATAGGTGATTTCTTCTTGGGTTGGATCGGTAAGGTTTGTAAAGAGATTGGTGTTGCTTCAGTGATCTTTAGTGCCGCTGGTGCTTTTGGGTTAGGTTGTTATAGATCCATATGGTTAAACTTGCCTCACAAAGAAACCAAACAAGATCAGTTTCTCTTAGGTGATTTCCCTGAAGCAGGGGAGATTGAGAAAACTCAGTTGAACTCTTTCATGTTAGAAGCGGACGGAAGCGATGATTGGTCTGTTTTCATGAAGAAGAATATACCAGGAT
Organism: Camelina sativa; assembly: GCF_000633955.1. Classification (NCBI taxonomy): domain Eukaryota; kingdom Viridiplantae; phylum Streptophyta; class Magnoliopsida; order Brassicales; family Brassicaceae; genus Camelina; species Camelina sativa. The sequence goes on along the minus strand of NC_025692.1, from coordinate 1,447,107 downwards.
GGTCTGATTTCGATGGATTCGTGTTCAACACGGTTGCGGAGATCGACCAGATCGGCTTATCCTACTTCCGTAGAATAACTGGTGTTCCGGTTTGGTCGGTGGGGCCGGTTTTGCATTCTCGGGACAAAAAGGCGGGGTCAAGGTCGACAGAGGAAGCTGTGAAGGCATGGCTTGACTCAAAACCGGGCAATTCAGTTGTCTACGTATGTTTTGGTTCAATGAACTCGATTTCTCAAACGCATATGTTAGAACTGGCTATGGCATTAGAGAGAAGCGAGAAGAACTTCATATGGGTCGTGAGGCCACCGATAGGTGTGGAAGTGAAGAGTGAGTTTGATGTGGACGAGTATCTACCGGAAGGATTTGAGGAAAGAGTGACAAGATCAAGAAGAGGATTGATTGTGAAGAGATGGGCACCACAAGTTGATATATTGTCACACAAGGCAACATGTGTGTTTTTGAGTCATTGCGGATGGAACTCGATACTCGAATCGCTTAGCCACGGTGTGCCATTGCTCGGATGGCCCATGGCAGCCGAGCAATTCTTCAATTCGATATTTATGGAGAAACATATTGGGGTGTCGGTTGAGGTGGCCCGTGGGAAGAGATGTGATATCAAATGTGATGAGATTGTTTCTAAGATCAAATTGGTGATGGAGGAGACTGACGTAGGGGGAGAGATTAGGAGAAAGGGTAAAGAGGTGAAGGAACTAGTAAGGAGAGCAATGGAAGATGGAGTTAGTGGATCATCTGTCATTGCTTTGGAAGAGTTTCTTGGTCAAGCAATCGCCAAGAAAGAGAAGAATTAAGACATTAGATGGTTTATATAAACATCTTACATATTGGGAAATTGAATAAACATGACCGGTAGTTATACCATACAAGTGTTGTGATAGAGGAGCTAATCTTTTGATAAAACACTCTTCTTTCTTTTTGATAATTCAAGGTGATGTTTACAAAGCTCATAGAGAGATGAGATCCATACCATTTTCGATTATAAAACTCTTCGTCTTTTTTAAAAAAGAATATATCAAAATATTAGTGTAAGGGGATGATCTTTGTTTCTTTATTGAGCTGTAATTGCTACGTGTTTCCCCTATCAGCAATTTTTTTTCCAAGGAAATCTCGGTCAAACGGTGTCGTTTCGGAAAAGTATCTCTACCTTTGTGCTATGCTAAGAAGACATTTGTAAGAAGATTATAGTCAAAATAATTAGAAAACTTATTAGCATAGAAAATAATTGCAAAATTATAGTCTAAATAATAAAATAAATAGTCAAATAAAACAAAATAATATATTCGATAGAATATACGTTAGTTCCTTTTAAAAAAAAAATCTAATTTACACAGTAGGATAAACATTAGAAAGATGTACCCGTATCTTTCTGTTGTTCGCTAGATCTGCAAATTAGTTTCTCGTAATTAGTACATAATCCAATTTGACGATTTCACTTGTTACATATCTCTCTGCGAATTTTAGTCAAACTTATCCCAAATTCCCAATACAAGTAGCACTAGGAGATAATTTTAAAAAGAAGTTGCCGTGTTAATTAGATTCCACATTATAACACCAACACATTTGACTTGTTAAAAAATAATTATTTGCCTATCTACCTATGAGACGCCAAAAGAATTATTGCTCTCTCTATATATATATAGTTAAAACTTTTTTTCCAAAAGAATTAAACTTCATCAATCTCTCTTTTCCGATCCCGAAGATGAGACGTTCATGGCCGACACGCCTCATATTCCTGATGGTTCTCACGGTCGTCATCGCCATGATTGCAGTAGCTTATGGTTATTCCTCTGTCTCATCATCAAATCATAAGTTCCCTCATTACAAATACAAAGCTCCAAGTCCTCCCACTACATATTCTCCTTACCGTTATTTCTCGCCGCCTCCTGTTATAGATTCAGATTCTGCAGCTTATGATCGATGATCGCAAGACGCAGTACGTGAATTGTTCTGAGTTTTATTTTATTTTTATATGTTCACTATTCTTTTCATTTATATTTTGTTTTATTTTTGATTTTTTGATGTAACGTTTGAAACTAATGGCCTGTAATAGTCTCTTTCTTTAGAACAATAAAGAACTTTGTTAAGGTTCACGTACGGTGACTTTGTAAACAATTAGATTTGGATTGGAATTTTGAATCATCTTAGCATAGTTTAAGATATCGTCCGTTAATTTAGTAAGTTACTCATTCATTTTGGCTTTATTGAATGTATAGCTTGTAAATCGTTGTGCTTTAACCGCAGCAACAAAAAGAAAAAGAAAAAGGTGTAATCGTTGTTTGGATATATGAATGGAAGGAATTTCATTAAACTAGTGGTGCCCCATTTACCAAAAAAAAAAAAAAAAACCTTAGTGGTGCCCTACTACATTTTAGCTTTGGTACTTTTCGTTGAAAGAAATTGCAGTACAAAATTGAAGTATTATTACCCAATTGACTTTTTCCTTTGTTTTGACTTAGGTATTTGATATATAGCCGTCGTGGCCGACGCGGTTTAGCTGTAGGTTTGTTCGTAGGTGATGATGAGAAGGCAAAATTTTTGTTTTATTTTGACGTCCTTCATTTTATTATTTTAGAATTTTTTACGAAACAGAATATAACACCGCTTCAAAGCAAATACAATAAAAAGGTCAGATACAGCTTAAGAAATGCCAAAAATTTTAGTAGCTGTAAATAGCTAATCATTGTATGAAATTATTAACACTTCTTCTATGACTTTTGGTTGCACCGAATATTTCACCTTTTTTTCTTGGGTGCAACTCTGATCAACAAGCGTACGAGACAACAACTACTTGGCGATATTGAATGTCCTTATTTGCTGGTAATGTAAGATTTGGAACTGTCCGATTGTGAAATAACTGAAAGAGCAACAAGTCCATTTCCTCTGTGTTTCTTCAAAGACAATGTAATCAGAAAACAAGTGTAACCAAAAGTTTCATGTAATGCAATAATGCATAATGATTAACCAATTAGATTTTGTCACCAAAAAGATAGACCCTGAAGTGAGTAATACTTTAATTATCTATTTTTTGTATTTGTTTTTTTTTCTTCCAAAAAATATAGATATATTAGACATATGTAAAAAAATTATAGGTTAAGATACATCACCCTGTAAAGTAAGATTCAAGTTTAAGCTAATGCTTTGATTCAATGGTAGTTTGTTAATTTCCTTTATTTGGGGCTCTGTTCTCATGGGTGATAATTGCTTTACTAATTAGTAACCACTTTGTCTTCATTTAAGACAATGATATATTGCATATTTGCATATATGCATAATCATTCGAATAAATAAACTTGAGGCTTCCGTTATCACTATTAGCAGGATTCAATACACATATGATGACCCTACACGTCTACAGTTGTTAACCTCACACTACTGTATCGTTACTTTTAAATGCGATTAATTTATGTATTTAGACTTTAGAGTTACACTAACGGTTTCTAGTTAGATTTAGCTGACGTGTCTTCAAGAGCATAGAGTTAAATTCATAAATTTCAAGAGTAAAACTCCATATAAAGCTTAGTTGTGAAATTAATTACTAAAAAGTATTTATAAACTATAAATTAAAATTTTATTCAATTTTATTTTCTTCTATCGCAAACTTATATTCAAAATTAAATATTTTTTGTACATTGCGATTCCTTCATCCAAATTTCAATCTAGTGACTTGAGTACAAAATAACAATTTGATCTATGAATCGCAAAAAAACAAACTTAAATTAATTTTTACGGTTTGGTTACAAATAATTCTTGTTTTGCCAACTTTGCAGAGTTTTTTGGCTTTGCTTGGGCTATATTACGAAAGAGAATTGTAAAGAGTAGAGGATGAGTTTCATAGATTTTGATAAATTGTGAGTTTAAAATGCAATAAGAAGGTTGAAATATCATGAACAAAATGGTTAGATGAGAGCTTGGATGAAAAGTGATCACCTTTTTGGGGTGGTGAATAGCGGAACGTGGTGCTTATAGCCCTTGATTCTGAACTTTCGATCAATGAAATCTTGCATTTGGGTGTTTTAATGTTTCCCCTAAAAGCTAGCTAAGACCTTTGGCCTTCTACATTAGGAATGATCATGTTCAAGATTCAATATTCTAACTTCCTTTGTACTTTATCGATGGATGTTTTGTTTATGATTGTATAAAAGGTTTTGTTTTTGCGGATGGGTGGGCTAAAGATATTAATATACTAGTATCATATGATATGAGTGTAAATCGAGAAGTTAAAAAAATCATGACACACGTTTATATTTATAAAAAAAAAGAATATAAAATATATGGATATAAAGGAGTATAATATTTTCTTCATTACAATAATTTGATTTCTTCAAGCATACGTGTTGGTGCGCGAGAGGTGGTTGTGTGAAGCCGAAGCAAAACTTCTTGCTCGTTAAGCCTCATATAACGCAAAAAAGTGTTATGACACACGTCGATTTATTATTAATACAATATCTACGTCCACAATTTATTTAATACAACAACATTCGCTTACCTTGAAAATGAAGACATCTTTGAATAGAAATGGACATGCCCATGAATATATATATATATATATATATATATTGATATATAATATCATATATTGATGTTATAATCCATATATATATACACACGTAAGGTTAACGAATTGGACATGTCTCTGTAATGTATACCTTGTAAATGAAGAAACTAGCTAATAGAAATGAGTTATATATTCCAAAAGAAATAAAAAGAACAAGTGAAGAGCACTTCTCCTTTTTGTCTATGATGTTAGGCATTTCGGGTCTTTTTCAAAACCGTTTTCGTCCATGACCGATCAACTAACGTTTCTTCATATGGTCAAATTAGTTATATACAAACATACATTTGTTGTTGGTGTATTTTATTTACCTTATACAATATATATGCCGACTAACAAATGTGTTGATTAATTTGAAAAAAGAGCCAGGGTTTCGGATGTTATTATGTTTTAGAACAAAGCAACACACCATATATTATATTACAGTATATATAAAATAATAGTATAATTAAGGAATAGAGATTAAAAAGGAGGAAGTGCAAATGGTTTTTTCTTACCAGAATTGTAAGCAAACCATACAACCATCCCTTTCATCATCATCATCATTCTCCCTTCATCAAGTCTTCTATCTTTTCTCTCTCTATTATAAAACAAACTTCACTCGTTCACATCAATGGAGCCTTGAGAAAGACAAACAAATCAAAGAGAAACAATTAACTCAACCAAAAAAAAAAAATGAGGAAACCAGAGGTAGCCATTGCAGCAGCCACTACTCATCAAGTAAAGAAGATGAAGAAAGGACTTTGGTCTCCGGAGGAAGACTCAAAGCTGATGCAATACATGCTAAGCAATGGGCAAGGATGTTGGAGCGATGTCGCGAAAAACGCAGGCCTTCAAAGATGTGGCAAAAGCTGCCGTCTTCGTTGGATCAACTATCTTCGTCCTGACCTCAAGCGTGGAGCTTTCTCTCCTCAAGAAGAGGATCTCATCATTCGCTTTCATTCCATCCTCGGCAACAGGTTTGCATTTTTACCATTATTTTGGTTTGGACATTATAATAACTTTTTTATCACCAAAAAAAAAAACAAAATAAGCTAACTAGTGGATAAGTATGTTTTGGCAAACTAGCAATTTTCTGGTGAGTCTTGTATTTAAAATTGTCTAGCTTCATTTGTTTTCGGTTAATGGGTACAAACTACAAAGTAAAAAGCATAAAAAGCCAGTCAACTGGTTTAAAACAAAAGTCCACCTTAAAACGACCAAAATGTCGAATTAAATCATGAGTTATGTTTAAATATATACTTTTATTTAAGTTTTTTCTACCAGTTAAATAAGAAGGGAGCTTTCTATTTTGGATCAAGTTTAATTTAAACAATCTCTATTTTAGGATATACTCTCGTGTGTATGCAAAAGATGAAAAGAAGGATTTAGATCATTTCACACTATATATGCTTGTTATATGTATATATGTGGTTTTAATTTTTGTTTTTGTTTTTGGGGGTTTTTTAAGCATGGGGTTTAAGTTGATATTACATTAATTCAGTGGATATAATACTACTGAAGATACATTAACATCGTAAAATGTACAATCAAACTTACGTGGAAGGATAAAGTTTGGTTGAGTTTTCATTGGCACGATAAGTAACTGTTTAAATTTAAAGGGCAGAATGATTGTTTATGAAGAAAATTTGACCTGAAGAAAAGATGAAATATAATAATAATAGTAAGAATAGAAAATAGACGCACAAAACCAAATTAGGTATGAGTACATTCACATGTAATTATGTGAGTGGTCAAAGTTCGTTGATCGTGGGTATTAAGACTTAGAGTGCGTCTTATGATCTAATCTAACAACAAACACTTGTTTTCGTGAAAGCGGCTTTTGTCTCTCTGTACCACTTTTTCTTCTCTTCCTTAGGGTTTTACTTCAGCTTTCATCTTTGTAATTATATAATTATATAACTTCTCTTTCCTGTCATTTCATCACAAACATATATACTTTAGTATTTTATACGCAGGACATGTTTCCTTTTTTTATGATATACTATTTTCTCCGTTTTAATTCAAAATGTAAATACATTATATTTTTAGTCAATTTTGTTAATAATTAAAATCATAGCATAACAATTTCGTTTGATCAACTAAAAAAATTGTATTGCCTTGTTTTCGCGTATATATAAAACTCGACGATTAAGGCAGTTTCTAATTCCCATGCAAACCATGCACTACATATGTGACATCAGCTCATTACTCTACTCTTTCTTCTTTGATCTCATAGGTGGTCTCAGATTGCAGCACGATTGCCTGGTCGGACTGACAACGAGATCAAGAATTTTTGGAACTCAACAATAAAGAAAAGGCTAAAGAAGATGTCGGATACATCCAATCTCATCAACAACTCATCTTCATCGCCCAACACAACAAGCGACTCCTCTTCTAATTCGACCTCCTCTTTGGAGCTTAAAGACATTATAGGAAGCTTCATGACCTTACAAGAACAAGGATTCATCAACCCTTCCTTGACTCAGATACCAACCAACAATCCATTCCCCGCGCCAAACATGATCAGCCACCCGTGCAATGATGATTTTACCCCATACCTAGATGGTATCTATGGTGTAAACACAGGGGTACAAGGGGAACTTTACTTTCCACCGTTGGAATGTGAAGAAGGTGATTGGTACAATACAAATATTAACAACAACCACTTAGACGAGTTGAACACTAATGGATCTGGAAACGCACCTGAGAGTATGATCAGACCAGTGGAAGAATTATGGGACCTTGACCAGTTGATGATGAACACTGAGGTTCCTTCGTTTTACTTCAACTTCAAACAAAGCATATGAAATTTTTACGTCATCTTATTCTTTTTTTCTTCTGTTGCGGATTTATACTCAAGAGTCAGCATGCACACTCACACACACATAAATGCAAATATATATATACATTGTTATATTGATAGATGAAAAAAGTTAGAGAGTATACTGTAATAATCTTTTCGTACTAGGGCTTTGACGTGCCATGTGTAATGATTAGTCAATGTAAAACTATATATACCCGATCCTTAATAAAAGAAGAAATAATAAACACTTACATTCATTTAATATGGGCAAACATATGTCTATAGAGTTTTGTATGGTTTCCATCTAATCTAAAGGCCGCTTAAGTGGTTGGTTACTCTTAGTAGATACTCCTATCTCTAAGATCTAATTCCGAGCGAAACCATCTCGGCCCATCTTGGACAGTGTAAGGTTGGACACTAGTTAAATAGTAACATATTCTAAATTAGTAGAACATTTTTGTATGAGTGGAAAGGTATAGTTTTGTTTTGTTGATCTAAAAAAAAAAAAA
>NC_025692.1:1434682-1438660 GCF_000633955.1 Camelina sativa | reverse complement strand
TGTGAAGAAGGTGATTGGTACAATACAAATATTAACAACAACCACTTAGACGAGTTGAACACTAATGGATCTGGAAACGCACCTGAGAGTATGATCAGACCAGTGGAAGAATTATGGGACCTTGACCAGTTGATGATGAACACTGAGGTTCCTTCGTTTTACTTCAACTTCAAACAAAGCATATGAAAAATTTACGTCATCTTATTCTTTTTTCTTTTCTTCTATTGCGGATTTATACTCAAAGATTCTTAGCATGCACACACACACACATAAATGCAAATATATATATACATTTTGTTATATTGATAGATTAAAAAAAAAGTTAGAGAGAGCATATTGTAATTGTAATTCGAATAATTTTTTCGTACTAGGGCTTTGACGTGCCATGTGTAATGATTAGTCAATGTAAACTATGTATACCCGATCCTTAATAAAAGAAGAAATAATAAACACTTACATTCATATAACATGGGCAAACATATATGTATGTCTAAAGACTGTTTTGTATGGTTTACATCTTATTAAGGCCGCTTAAGTGGTTGGTCACTCTTAGTCGATCCTCCTATCTCTAAGATCTAATTCAGAGCGAAACTATCTCGGCCCATCGTGGACAGTGTACTATTTCTATTGCAATGTTGGACACTAGTTAGCACTTAACATATTCTAAATGAATAGAACATTTTTGTACGAGTGAAAGGTATAGTTTTGTTTTGTTGATCTAAGAAAAAAAGACCAAAGTGGCTTTTGGATTGTAATTTTAGCCAATAGGATGAGGTTGTGACCCAGCAAAGACGGGAGATCTCTATTTCTCACCTCACGATCTTCTCTATCATCTCTCCCGTAACTCTGACCGTATATTCTTTTTTTTTTTACATCTCACCGTCAGATTCTAATCCAACGGTTCATATTTATTCAACGCTCTCTTTTCTCTTTCTCTTACTCTTACTCTCTCCTACTTCTTCTTCTTCTTCACTTCTCTCTCTCTCTCTCGCCGACGACGCTACAACAATGGCGTCTCTCGCTCTCTCCGGCTCTTGCTCTCTCGCTTTCCCCCTCAAATCTCGTTCTCTCTCTCTCCCTCGTCCTCCTCCTTCCTCTCTCAATTTGACGAAACCTCTCCGATCTATCCATTCTCGCTTCTCTTTAGTCAAATCTCCACTTCCCGTCGACGCTGCTCTACGCCGGAGATCAACACTTACCCGCGCCTCTTCCGCCGCCGGAGCTGCCTCTTCCTCTCCGTCTCCTCCTCCCGTGGTTCCAGCTCCGGTTCCATGGCAAGGTGCTGCGATTAAGCCGCTTATCGCATCGCTCGCTACCGGTTTGATTCTATGGTTCGTCCCTGTTCCCGAAGGTGTCACTCGCAACGCTTGGCAATTACTCGCCATCTTCCTCGCCACCATCGTCGGGATCATCACTCAGCCGCTTCCTCTCGGCGCTGTTGCTCTTTTGGGATTAGGAGCAACCGTTCTCACCAAAACCCTAACGTTCGCCGCAGCTTTCTCCGCTTTCGGAGATCCGATCCCGTGGCTCATCGCACTCGCCTTCTTCTTCGCTCGCGGTTTCATCAAGACCGGTCTCGGTAACCGTGTAGCTTACCAGTTCGTTAAACTCTTCGGTAGCTCATCGCTGGGACTCGGTTACAGTCTCGTCTTCAGTGAAGCTTTATTAGCTCCGGCGATTCCTTCAGTCTCGGCTCGTGCCGGTGGGATCTTTCTACCTTTGGTGAAATCTCTTTGCGTTGCTTGTGGTAGCAATGTTGGGGATGGAACTGAGCACCGTCTTGGATCGTGGCTGATGCTTACTTGTTTCCAGACTTCTGTGATCTCTTCTGCTATGTTCTTGACGGCTATGGCTGCTAATCCTTTGAGTGCTAATCTGGCGTTTAATACGATTCAGCAGACGATTGGATGGACTGATTGGGCTAAAGCTGCGATTGTTCCAGGACTTGTCTCTTTGATTGTTGTCCCGTTTCTTTTGTATATTATCTATCCTCCTACGGTTAAGAGCAGTCCTGATGCTCCCAAGCTTGCTCAAGAAAAGCTTGACAAGATGGGACCTATGACCAAGAACGAATTGATTATGGCCGCCACTTTGTTCCTCACTGTAAGTGTGCTTCTGCTTCATGAGCTCTCTTCTTATTTTTGTTAGATACTTTTTAAATATATTTTGCTTTTTCAAGGTATCACTTTTAGCGAGAGTTTGATTTAAAAGGTGCTTCAGTATAGTACAAGAAGATTGTTTTTTTTTTAGCTATTGCGGGTCATTAGATTGTAGCCATTCCATCTTACTTGAGATAGAGCAAGGTGTCTGCTTCTGTTTAAAGCATTTTGCTTTGAGTGAAAATGATCTGGTTTTTGTTGTTTTAGATACAAGATTTTCATTGTGCTAAACAAGTTCTCTCCTTGACACAGGTTGGTCTTTGGATTTTCGGAGCTAAGTTGAGTGTAGATGCTGTGACTGCTGCAATTCTTGGATTATCAGTCCTCCTTGTGACTGGTGTTGTGACATGGAAAGAGTGCTTAGCTGAGTCGGTCGCATGGGACACACTCACCTGGTTTGCTGCTCTCATTGCGATGGCTGGTTATCTTAACAAATACGGTCTTATTGAGTGGTTCAGCCAGACTGTAGTCAAGGTTTGTTAAATGATTTGGTGAATGCTTAAAAAGCCTGATGACTTGGCAATGTTTTGACATTGTTTGGGTTTGATTGCAGTTTGTGGGAGGATTGGGTTTGTCATGGCAACTATCTTTTGGAATCCTCGTCCTCTTGTATTTCTACACTCACTACTTCTTTGCAAGTGGAGCCGCTCACATCGGGGCTATGTTCACTGCCTTTTTATCGGTCTCAACCGCTCTAGGCACTCCACCTTACTTTGCAGCCTTGGTCCTTGCATTCCTTTCAAACCTGATGGGAGGATTGACCCATTATGGTATCGGGTCTGCTCCAATCTTCTACGGGGCCAACTACGTGCCACTGGCTAAATGGTGGGGCTATGGATTCCTGATTTCAATAGTCAACATTGTCATCTGGCTTGGTGTAGGTGGTGCATGGTGGAAGTTCATTGGCTTGTGGTGAGGACCACCATACACCAGTATTCCTATTCTTTTTCCTTACTTATATATAATCTCTTAGAACGGCTTTGAGATTCAGATTTGAGGAGGATTAAAAATCAGGTTTTTAAGGATTGAGCAGAGTTTTTTCTGCAATTTATTTATATTCTCTCTCACTCACACATTTTGAGGTGTAAAGCAACGTTAACTTGCGTCAATTTTGTTTGATTTCTAACTTTACTTTTTTTTTGTTTCCACCACTTTACTTGTTAAGTACTTTAACTTCAACATTCATATCGCGTGTTAATTGCGCAACCAACCCATGAGAAAGCAAGTTTGATGTCAATTAGTCTCTTAAGTGGTTGAGTTGTATAGTGAAAATACACAGATAACAAAGAAGTCAAAAGGAGGTGAACTGAATCTTATTAGCTGAGACAATATGTTATTATTATTTCTCAATACAATGTTCTTTGACAAATTATGAAAGAAATATTAGAAACAATTGACAAACGAGAGAGAATACAAAAAATTGTAAATCAGAAATAGGGGAAATAATAAGAGGCAAAGAAGAACACTTTGGCCATTGTTACAACAGAGAGAGAGACAATAATTAATTTAATGAGGTGATAAAAATGAAAAGTAATGAAATTTCAGAAAGAAGCCTGAAAAAACTGAGCCTTTTTTAGGGTTGGTTATTAGAATCGAAAAAGCACTTACCCGGAATTTTTGCGTTTCCGTTTTTGCTTTCTTGAATAATAAATAAACGAATCATCAGTTTCACAGCTTCACAGAAATGTGACTCAGCGATCTAGCTGCAGCTGCTCAAGCCACGATTCAAGAATGTCACTCTCACGAGTGTCACTGTGGTGAGGATTCACACTCGAACCACCTTGAGTCATTGGCCTCGCACCGTTCATGTTCACGACGC
>NC_025692.1:1419549-1433274 GCF_000633955.1 Camelina sativa | reverse complement strand
AAAAAGCACTTACCCGGAATTTTTGCGTTTCCGTTTTTGCTTTCTTGAATAATAAATAAACGAATCATCAGTTTCACAGCTTCACAGAAATGTGACTCAGCGATCTAGCTGCAGCTGCTCAAGCCACGATTCAAGAATGTCACTCTCACGAGTGTCACTGTGGTGAGGATTCACACTCGAACCACCTTGAGTCATTGGCCTCGCACCGTTCATGTTCACGACGCGGTTTCCGTTCCTAGGTGATGATGATGCAGAGTCTCTTAACATCTGCTGAGCCCATGAAACATCTGCTTCCCTGTTTGGGTTATTAGCCAAGGAATGAGATTTTCTTAACCGACCTAACTCGTCTGACTGCACTGACCAGTCCACCTTGCTTCCATGGTTCTGGTCCCAATTTGACCACGGACTTAGTGGTGAACCAGAATCTGTCGGCATCAGATCACGGGGCAGACTGGATCCAAATTCACGGGAGCTAAGGCTGCGTGAATGTAGCTGCTGTTTCATTCGAGCGTTCATTGGGGAAATAGGCTCCCCAGCTCGAGGTGACGAGGCTTGCTGCAGAAGAGAATGTTGCTCCACGTTCTTTGGAGAAGACATTAGATTTGTCTTGATAGGAGAAAGCATGCTCTGCTTATTATTCTGTAACTGATTAAGAAGCGCGGATTTGTGGGAAGGCGATAGAACAGATGAGACATTAAGTTGATCAGAAAAACGAGGGGATGCAACCTCAGCTGAGAAAAGCTCCTCCAGATTCGAAGGAGTCAGTGTCTTGGGACGAGCAGAATGATTCATAAAGCGCGGACTGTGCATATCGCCAGAAAGCTGACGTTGCATTTCAAACTCATGCAGCATGCTAAGCTGCTCAGAAGGAATATCTCTAGCGTTGAGAGAAGATCTCAGCCGACTCAACTGGATATTGCTTCCAGGAAGATTCAGCGCCGGTATATTCTGTTGAGACCAACCCATGGATGAATGCGGCATACCACCATTTCCAGAAGGAGAGATTGGTGGGGTGAACGAATGTTGTGCAGCAGATGGAGAGCCTGGTAACATGTTCAAAACTGAAGCCATGTCCATGGTAGAGGCAGAAACCGTAGAAGATGACCGAGGAGATGGCAATCCTGATCCTGTGGAAGGATACAAGGGACGCAACTCCTCATTTGCGTGAGCAAAGAAACAAACCCTTCGGTTGCAACCAATCCCATCCTTGCATAATCGTGTTCTGTATTGAGCAGGGTGTAGCCAGCACTCAAAAACCCCATGAGCATATTCACACATGTCGCCTTGCTTGCAGGATCCTTTCTTAAAATCAGGGCATGGAACACATGTATAGTGAAACTTCCTTGGGTCTCTTCTCCTCGCATTCTCACCCGGGTGTGCAAATGGACATTCAGTCCAGTCATGGGAATAAGCTCTGGAACATGGGCGGATCTTGAACGAGAACATACGAAACTCATCAGTTGAATAAATCCCACTTTTGATGTCAGGCAATGATGGATCAATAGGGTACTCTTTTTTCTCAGATGCAAAAGTCGCATCAGTACCGTTTGGCTTAGTTGGAGAGGATACTGAATCTAAAGAGAGTAGAGAGGAGCCATTATCTGGAGATGATGAGAGAGACCGGAAACTTGATCCCAAGCTAGATGAAGAGGCATGCAGATCTTCAGATATAATCTCGTCTTTCTTCAAGATCTCTTCAAGGATGGTTCTCAAACCAGGAGCGTGTGGAGACACAACAAGAACATCAACAGGACGATTCCCATGAGCATCAGGGATATTAGGATCTGCTCCTGCGCTGAGAAGCAACTTGACAACATCCAAGGAATTCACAGAAGCACCAGAAGCAGCGCAATGAAGAGCAGTACTTTTATCTGGACCGCAAGACAGATTCAACTCCGCTTCAGGGAAAGAAAGAATAAGCTTAACAACGTCTAAACTCCCATATAAAGAAGCAACCATCAGAGGGGTTCTTTGCTCAACAACCATCCTCCTAACAAACCTTTGGCGTCTGTACCAAAGACCCATCTGGTTAATACAAGACACAACAGAGAGTNTAGAAGATGACCGAGGAGATGGCAATCCTGATCCTGTGGAAGGATACAAGGGACGCAACTCCTCATTTGCGTGAGCAAAGAAACAAACCCTTCGGTTGCAACCAATCCCATCCTTGCATAATCGTGTTCTGTATTGAGCAGGGTGTAGCCAGCACTCAAAAACCCCATGAGCATATTCACACATGTCGCCTTGCTTGCAGGATCCCTTTTTAAAATCAGGGCATGGAACACATGTATAGTGAAACTTCCTTGGGTCTCTTCTCCTCGCATTCTCACCCGGGTGTGCAAATGGACATTCAGTCCAGTCATGGGAATAAGCTCTGGAACATGGGCGGATCTTGAACGAGAACATACGAAACTCATCAGTTGAATAAATCCCACTTTTGATGTCAGGCAATGATGGATCAATAGGGTACTCTTTTTTCTCAGATGCAAAAGTCGCATCAGTACCGTTTGGCTTAGTTGGAGAGGATACTGAATCTAAAGAGAGTAGAGAGGAGCCATTATCTGGAGATGATGAGAGAGACCGGAAACTTGATCCCAAGCTAGATGAAGAGGCATGCAGATCTTCAGATATAATCTCGTCTTTCTTCAAGATCTCTTCAAGGATGGTTCTCAAACCAGGAGCGTGTGGAGACACAACAAGAACATCAACAGGACGATTCCCATGAGCATCAGGGATATTAGGATCTGCTCCTGCGCTGAGAAGCAACTTGACAACATCCAAGGAATTCACAGAAGCACCAGAAGCAGCGCAATGAAGAGCAGTACTTTTATCTGGACCGCAAGACAGATTCAACTCCGCTTCAGGGAAAGAAAGAATAAGCTTAACAACGTCTAAACTCCCATATAAAGAAGCAACCATCAGAGGGGTTCTTTGCTCAACAACCATCCTCCTAACAAACCTTTGGCGTCTGTACCAAAGACCCATCTGGTTAATACAAGACACAACAGAGAGTTGCCGCTTAAAGCCTTCAACATCGTTGTCTGCAGCAAACTCAAGTAAAGCAGAAAAAGAATGTTCCCACTCAGCATCATTCATGGGTTTGACCAAAGATTCACTCTCCTGATCCGACAGTGAAGTCAATGTCTTCTCTGTATCCAGCTTCTTAGCGAGACCACACATGATGATGCTTCACAGCTTGTAAAACAAAAAGAAAGGATCTGAAACAATCAAACAAACGAGAAAAACGTTACTTGGGTGATTGAATCATTCATCAAAACCAATAAAGAAGAAATTACTTTAAAAAAAATATATTGGTCAATCAAAATCAGAAAATAAGGAAAATTACTAATTCAACAACTATAATTAAAAATTTTAAAAAAGAATTGACCAAAAAATAAGGAAACAAAGTCAGAAGATTTACCAAAACAAGACTCAATCCGTCACAAACGGATCTAATAAATGCAGAAATTAAAGTCTGAAGAAAAAAAAAAAAATTTACTACTAACCCACCCAGAAGAAAACTAAGGGGGAGGTATTGGTTTAGGATTTAGAAAGAGTTTTAATGACTTTGTGTTTTTAAAAATCTTGCTGATTTTTTAAATCATAGAAAATTAGAAAGTAAAAATGAAGGATTCTATAAGAGATTGTTTAGGAAGTTATTTTAAATCTTGCTGATTTGTGTTTCCTAATTTTGTAAAATATTTCATAAAATCTTTCAAAATCTTTCTATTTGATGAAAGAGTTTTCATGACTTTTGTTATGAAGGAAATGTTATAAAATCCTAAACCAATAACACAAAATTTGAATTCATTAACAATCCATGATTCTTTTGTTTTAATTGAATAACATAAAACTTTTAATGACTTTATAAGACTCTTAATCCAATAACACTAGATTTATCAAGATTTTAGATAACTTTTTACAAATCCACAACCAATAACACCAAATTTTTAAAGAGTTTTAAAAAGTCTTGATTGAATAACAACATATTTTACATAACTTTTAAAATCATTCAAATTCTTTCTAAATCCTAAACCAATAACCCCCCCTAAATCTTATACTAGTCAAGATCAAGAAGCATCTCAGATTCAGTATATAGCTCAGCTAAACCATCTTCATCAAACATTCTTCTACTCACACAAAAAATATAGTTTCATACCAACCAAAACAAAACAGATAAACAACTTTTCAAACATGAGACGACGATTCAATAAAACCTTAAAAAAACATATTAATTAAAATTGATAAAAGCCAACAAAGAAAAAAGAAGAAGAAGTCAATGAACAGTCAACCACAAAATCGAAATCTCAAAACTTTCACGAAACCAAAACTATTTTGGCTTCAAATCTCAATCACCCAGATAAAAAAAAATGAAGCTTTTACAATAAAACTACAATAACATGAAGCTTACCCCTTTATATAGGAAAGATCAAAACTTTGAATCTTGCGATCGGGAAACACACAAACAGATACTGAATTAATCTAAACGGTAATGGCCGAAACAGAGAACCACATTTTCCAGATCCAAATGAGTTTAATGCAAAAAAAGAGAACAAATCTAAGAAGATTGAGAAGAAGAATGAGATTGATCACCTCAGCTGAGACAGAGAGAGAGAGAGAGAGAGAGAGAGAGAGATGAGCGTTTTTTTAATTTATTTTCTGGAAGGAAGAAAAAAAAACGAAAACGGATGAGAGAGAGAGAGAGGGGGTAACTGGTGTGACCGGAAGAAGTGGTGAGAGAGAGTGTATAAGGAGGTTAAAGAGCTCTGCAGCGTATGTGACGGGATAAAGCGGTAGAAGGTGGCGGGCGCGTGTGGTTTTATTTAAGTGTATTGGAATACAGGTTTGAAATCCACGTTATTACAAAAAAAAAATAATAATAATAAAGAATCTGATTCTTTTACTTTAATCACAGCCGTTGGATTTTGAGGAGCGGACTTTGAGTGACTTTTTTAGACGGTGGTCAATGTGCATGTCTTTTCAAAAATATATATAGTACTATTTGAATTGTGTGAATAATAGTATATTTTAAAATGCTTTGCCTAGTGGCTCGACTCTTCTTATAAGCTTATGACTTGGGTTCAAGTCCCACAAAAAGTGTGTTCTAGAAAGAAAAGAACCCCCAAAAAAAAAAGTTTTACAAAGAAAAAAGAAAAATTTGAGAGATGATTATTTGTATAGCAAAAAAAAGATGATGAAAACATACCAAAGATCGGAGTGACGCACCAGTCTTGTCACGATTTTGTTATTACCCTTTCTCAAATCTCTCACATTTGTCTTATTATTACTTTCTCTACTCGTTGACTCGTTTGAACGGTTGAAGTGAAAGTAGAGACGTGTTTCTGTCTATGTTAGTAGGAATTAGGATTGGTGTTTTATGTATTGTCAATTTTCTTTGACTCTCGATGTATGCTATATGACTTTTCTTTTGGATTCAACTTGGATTGGTAAACATTTGTGTGTGTGTTTAGTCCGTAAATCATTATATAATGCATGTGACAAGACTATGAATCAACATATATTTGGATATAGATTCGTAACATCCATATGTATTTGATAAGGATCGCATCGATTAAATATGTGTCTTGGTTCGTTGTATGGAACATAGAATATTCTAAACGAAATCGCGTGTCACTACAATATGGATGCGGATTAACGTTTGATATTTTCCACAAAACCAAGAAAGTGTTACTGTCGTGGTTATCATGAGTTAATGAGTTATGATGAGCTGAGCTCTATACATTTCTTCATCGATCGGAAAACATTTGTTTTTTCTTCCTTTTCAAGTGGAATTGATGGATTCAAAAAAATGCTAAGGCATCAATTTTTTGGAGCGTCTAGTCTCCTACAACTTGTTGCTAGTTCAAGAATTCTTACTTTGGTTGTATGACGTGCATGTTGATCGGAATTTTACGAATTATAAAATATTTGCTAAGTGTTTTTAATTATGATTTTTATATTAAAATTAGAATTACTCTCTAGAACAAAAACCATACACGAAGCACAATTTTATGATTCACTAATCTATTACAATTTGACTGATATATGATTTGATACAATTAACTATTAAAAAAGTTACACTTCTATAAATTGATTATGACTAGGTACACAATCTAAAGTGAAATGGTGTATATAGTACAGTTTATGCCATGAGATCACACAAAATGCTTACTAGCAATCGAACTAGAGCATTATATATATATATATATATATATATTGTCAAAAGAGTATTATATTATAAGATGATAATTTTCTTTTGTGTACAGCTTCTATATCTTCATCGATTTCAGCACTTAATACTGATCTATATATAAATATCGCTTTCACAAACAAAATTTCATTTTTGTAGAAAAAAATATGATTTGATTATTTGACCAAGATCTGTACATGTTTTACGCCAAATATTATGCCTAATCGATGATGATGATGATGACATTAACATCAAGTGTTATAGTGTGAAAGATATGGCCCATACGTTCTTAATTTCGTTTAATTAGTAGTATTATAACAGAAATAACAATTGTTGATCTTTAATAGCTACTAGCTAGTAGTGACGAATCAACCATCTCAAATCATCAATATTCAACTAAAATTCATATAGTATATTCTAGATTATAAATGTCGATTGTTGACACAACATTTGAGTCTAGTTTACACAATAACAAAACTAAACTAATAAGACAAACATTTTCAGTTATTTATGTAAAATTTATAAATATTATGTTATTTAATTATAAATTAAAAAAGTTTTATAAAATCTATTATTATTAAACTGATTTAAAAATCTATTTTAAAATTCATTGTTGTTTAAAATGGTAGATTTGGATTTAATAATTTAGAAATTCTGGATGATTTGAAAAAATTTATTTAATAAAAAATACAAAAATTTAAATATCATAATTTTAGGTAGAATTTGAAACTTTTTTACGATAAATCATATCAACTGTTATAAATTATTAAAATCATTTAAAATCTTATAAAAACTAAAATATTTTAGAATATTAGATTGAAATACACCCCTCAATTATTATCTTGATTTTTTTAAACCGTTTATGTATAAGTTTGACGATATCATAATCATTTAATTATGCAAAACTAATATATTTTCAGTAGTAAAAAAATATATTCTATAATTGTCAAAAAGTAAAAAAAATTTGTTCGTGAAAGAAAACACAAGTCATTTTGTTGTAAAAGAAATTTCGAAGAAAAAAAAAATGTGTAAATGGAAAAGAGGTCCCTACAATCAACAGGTGTCCTTCGTCGCAGCCGATCACTTGCGTGTCAATTGGACCCAAAACTTCTCTTATAGTAATGTTTTTTTTATAATAAAAATGTAATATTTTCTTCCTTTTACTTAATACTAAAGTACTAATAAAGAAAAAAAATAGTATAACCTATGAGTGAATGATATAAGTATATAACTAACGTCACCCGGAGAAGATCCCAGATCTGCGCGCGCTGGCATCTTTCATTGGTCGCCACGTGGCATAAAGTTTTCACTTTCGTTGGGGTGATCTTATCAAACCTCTCTCGGTCTTTTGTGTTCTGTCCGATTATTAAAAAAACTTACTCCATATATATAAAAAAAAAACACAAAATACAATTCTGGAAAAGAAAAAAAAAAAAAGAAATCCCCAAAAATCTAGGGTTTTCTTCTTCCCCAATTTCATTTTTTTTTTTTCTTATACGAAGTTTTGATTCCTTCTTGCCGGCTGTCGGGTGTTGTCTCTCAATTGCTCTCTCTTTCACCAAGTTCCTTTCTTTGCTTTCGTTAGATTCTGGCTTCTCTCTTTTTTTTTTTTTTTTCCTAAGTCAATTTCATTCTCTGAACTCTCCAAAATCGTGATTGATTCAGGGTTTTGATTATTCTTAAAAAGTGTTAATCTTCTTGGAAGACGATTTCAATTGAGCTCTCTGCTGTGAATTCTCCTCTGGTATCTTCCTTTTTTCTCCGTTTTTTTTTTGTGTATTTGAATTTCGTTTCATGGTAATCGTGTAGGGGATTGATGAATCTTATGAAGTTATGAGTTATGCGAAAATTTATGTTTTTTTTTTTTTGTTTGCATGCTTGCTTCTCTGCATTGGTTTATTTATATATAGCTCAGATTTTGTAGTTGAAGAGTTTGTTTATTCCATGGTTTTAGTGATCAGTTTTGTTCTTGATTGGCTATTGAGTTGGTATCTTTTGTATGTTGACCTGATTTTGATTTTTTTTTTGTTTGAAGAGATGCAATCGAAACCGGGAAGTGAAAACGAAGAGGAGGAAGAGAATCACCATGCTGTTCAGCAACCGATGATGTATCCTGAGCCCTGGTGGAAAAACAACTCCTTTAACGTCGTGCCTCAAGCCAGACCTTCTATAGTTCCATCAAATTCTTCTTCTTTGGATTGCCCCAACGGTTCTGAATCGAACGATGTTCACTCGGCTTCTGAAGATGGTGCCTTGAATGGTGAAAACGATGGTACTTGGAAGGATTCACAAGCTGCTAGTTCTTCCCGTTCAGGTTTGACTTCTTTTTCGTTTTAGTGAATGCTTTGAGGTTTTCGTCTGTTCTGCAGTATCTAGTTGTAACTTGTTTAACTGATAACTTAAGTGATGTCATTCTCGATGCCTATTAAATGGTGTCTCTCTTCAATTTCAGTAGATAATCACGGAATGGAAGGGAATGACCCGGCGCTTTCTATGCGTAACCTGCATGATCAGCAACTTGTACAACCACCAGAGCTTGTTGGACACTATATTGTATGTGGTTTCCTCTCATTCCTTAATTATTTATGCTGTGTTGTGTTGGTTCTTGAGCTGTTAAATTGACTTCTTATCGTGTATAACACCCTTCATATGTATGATAAACTCTTAACTCTGTTTACAGGCTTGTGTCCCAAATCCATATCAGGATCCATATTATGGGGGAATGATGGGAGCATATGGTCATCAGCCAATGGTATCTTGCCAAATCCTCTCTCAGTCTCTCTACAATAGTTCTATATGGTGCAATGTTTATTTGATGTATGTGCGCTCTTGCCACTAACTTACCCCTGTGGTGATTGTGTTTGGTGTCTGGAATGAGTCTGTGTTCAGTAACTCTGTTTGCTAGTGTCAAGTGATATGTTGTTAAAGTTCATATCTTCAATAACCGAGAACAACTATGATTTCGGTTATCTGAGCTTATGTTCAATGGTTTAAACAGGGTTTTCGTCCATATCTTGGAATGCCTCGTGAGCGAACAGCTCTGCCACTTGACATGGCACAAGAACCCGTTTATGTGAATGCAAAACAGTACGAGGGAATTCTTAGACGAAGAAAAGCACGTGCCAAGGCAGAGCTAGAAAGGAAAGTGATCAGGGACAGAAAGGTATTTTTTTTCTCATTGATTGAAACTGTATTTGATTGGTAATTGGAAATTAATCAGGAAATGCTGTGAATCCATGGATGGTGTAGAGTCATCTAGAAGAGAAGGTCAATATTGTAGAAACGAACTGGACCCATGCTAGATATTATGAGGGATTGAAAATGAATTTGTAAGTTGGTGTGTAGCTCTATTGACGTGTACTGATTATTTTTGAATTGCGGCAGCCATATCTTCATGAGTCAAGACACAAGCATGCAATGAGAAGGGCACGAGCTAGTGGGGGCCGGTTTGCGAAGAAAAGTGAGGTAGAAGCAGCAGATGATGCAGCAGGAGGAAGAGGAAGAGAAAGAGAAAGGGGTTCAGCAACCAACTCGTCAAGCTCTGAACAAATTGAGACAGACTCTAATGAGACCCTGAATTCATCAGGTGCACCATAATAATTACAAAGCCGAAGCTCTGAAAGGGAAAAGAGAGACACTTTGGCTTAGTATATCCATTGCCCTCCAAACCGGCAAATCATTCTTGGCTTTTTGGTTTTTGTTTTGTGTTTGCTAGTTGGTCTTGTCGAGAGTCCCATATCGTGTGGTGTTTTGCAGTTATGAATGTACAAAGAAGCGAGTTATGTTATAGGTGTTAGATGGAGACAAGAGACGGGGATTAGTTAGGGGGAGGTATTGGTTTAGGATTTAGAAAGAATTTTAATGACTTTATGTTCTTGCTGATTTTTAGAATCATAGAAAATTGAAAGTTAAAAATGAAGGATTCTAAGAGATTGTTTAGGAAGTTTTTTAAAATCTTGCTGATTTGTTTTTTCTAATCTTGTAAAATCTTTCTATTTGATGAAAGAGTTTTCATGACTTTTGTTATGAAGGAAATGATATAAAATCCTAAACCAATAACATAAAATTTGAATTCATTAACAATCCAAGATTCTTTTGTTTTACTTGAATAACATAAAACTTTTAATGACTTTATAAAACTCTTAATCCAATAACACTAGATTTATCAAGATTTTAGATAACTTTTTACAAATCCACAACCAATAACACCAAATTTTTAAAGAGTTTTAAAAAATCTTGATTGAATAACAACATATTTACCTAACTTTTTAAAGTCATTAAAATTCTTTCTAAATCCTAAACCAATACCTCCCCCTTAGTAGGTCTTGTTTTTTATTCTTTTCCTTCTTTTTTTTCTTTCCTTTTGCAAAATTGAAAGAATACGTTTGTTTAATCATTTGCCATTCTGACCACAAAAGTGTTAATCCGGCTTAGCAATGCTTCAATTCTTTTGTCGCCAACTTCAAAAGGTGTACCCGAGGAGAATAATTAGAAAACTCACTAATCATATGCTGTTCTTATAACACTCACTCACTCACTCGTGTTAATTGTAACAAAGCATAAAACACCTTACTGCATATTTTTGCTCATGGAAGATATACATATAACAAGATTTCAAAAGGACAGTAAAATCAAATAGAATTTGTTTAATCCACAGCGGGAAGATTGATTATTTATTTATATCAACAAAAAAACCAAGAAGAGCACATGAGGAAGAACTCAGGAAACGCACAATTACAATAATTTAGGCGTTGTCATTCTTTGAAATCACTAGAGAAGACGAAGAAGACGAAGAAGGAAGGTCAATTTGAAGAAGAGAGAGAAAGAGGAAGACTTTGACTCGTCTTCTATTTATGTTCTGAAAGGTCTGTGTTTTCCTTTTTCTTACGGTCTTAGCTAGGGTTTTTAATATATTAGGGGTTGTGTTTGTTTTCGGCTTAATTGGGATTGGTTCTTGTCTTAAGGAAACTAATAGCAGCTTTATGAACAGTGCTCAAAGTTTCGAACTTTCTGGGGTTTTCAGGAATCTCGAGATTTGATTAGATGGGGAATTGTTGTGGCAGTCCGAGTTCGGCTACGAGCGAGAGTAAACAAGGGAAACCAAAGAACAAAAGCAATCCTTTTTACAGCAATGAATACACTGCAACAGATAGATCTGGAGCTGGGTTTGAGCTCTCCGTGCTGAAAAACCCTACAGGACATGATATATCTTTGCAGTATGATCTGGGGCGTGAGGTTGGTCGAGGCGAGTTTGGTATAACTTACTTGTGTACTGATAAGGAGACAGGTGACAAGTATGCCTGCAAGTCTATATCGAAGAAGAAGCTGAGAACAGCAGTTGATATACAGGATGTTAGGAGGGAGGTTGAGATTATGAAGAATATGCCTAAACACCCTATTGTCGTCTCTTTGAAGGATGCCTTTGAGGATGATGATGATGTTCATATAGTTATGGAGTTGTGTGAAGGAGGGGAACTGTTTGATCGGATTGTTGCTAGAGGTCATTACACTGAGCGTGCTGCTGCCGCGGTTATGAAGACTATTGTTGAAGTTGTTCAGGTTTCATAGCTGTGTTTACGGTGTCTTAAATCCTTAATATGTTTTTTTTTCTATGTTTCTGTTCACACATCCTTGGTTTGTCTTTACAGATATGCCATAAGCAGGGAGTGATACATCGGGATCTTAAACCAGAGAACTTTCTTTTTGCAAATAAGAAAGAGACGGCACCCCTCAAGGCCATTGATTTTGGATTATCTATATTCTTCAAACCTGGTACATTTACAATATCAGATTGTGATGAGTACCAATGGATCACATATGTTACTGTATCTGTACTACTTTACCTGAATTTTTTTAACTGTAATAGGTGACCAGTTTACTGAGATTGTTGGAAGTCCTTACTACATGGCACCCGAGGTGCTGCGACGAAACTATGGACCTGAGATCGATGTGTGGAGCGCAGGAGTCATCCTCTATATCCTTCTTTGTGGTGTCCCGCCATTTTGGGCCGGTTTGTTACCATATTCTCTTTCTTTCCTCCGAATTATTCACTTAAAGACCTCTTGCAGACGTTTTATTTGTTTTTAATTTGATACAGAGACTGAACAAGGGGTGGCTCAAGCGATCATTAGGTCAGTAATTGACTTTAAGAGAGATCCATGGCCAAGAGTTTCTGACAGCGCCAAAGACCTTGTGAGAAAGATGCTTGAACCTGATCCCAAAAAACGGCTTACTGCTGCACAAGTACTCGGTAGGCTTCTGTTTTGTAGCAGCACTGAGTTTTTTTTTTTTTTAAATCGTATGCTCAGAAAGGAATATCCTATTTGCAGAGCATTCGTGGATNAAATAAGAAAGAGACGGCACCCCTCAAGGCCATTGATTTTGGATTATCTATATTCTTCAAACCTGGTACATTTACAATATCAGATTGTGATGAGTACCAATGGATCACATATGTTACTGTATCTGTACTACTTTACCTGAATTTTTTTAACTGTAATAGGTGACCAGTTTACTGAGATTGTTGGAAGTCCTTACTACATGGCACCCGAGGTGCTGCGACGAAACTATGGACCTGAGATCGATGTGTGGAGCGCAGGAGTCATCCTCTATATCCTTCTTTGTGGTGTCCCGCCATTTTGGGCCGGTTTGTTACCATATTCTCTTTCTTTCCTCCGAATTATTCACTTAAAGACCTCTTGCAGACGTTTTATTTGTTTTTAATTTGATACAGAGACTGAACAAGGGGTGGCTCAAGCGATCATTAGGTCAGTAATTGACTTTAAGAGAGATCCATGGCCAAGAGTTTCTGACAGCGCCAAAGACCTTGTGAGAAAGATGCTTGAACCTGATCCCAAAAAACGGCTTACTGCTGCACAAGTACTCGGTAGGCTTCTGTTTTGTAGCAGCACTGAGTTTTTTTTTTTTTTAAATCGTATGCTCAGAAAGGAATATCCTATTTGCAGAGCATTCGTGGATACTGAATGCAAAGAAGGCTCCAAATGTCTCTCTTGGGGAGACTGTGAAAGCAAGGCTCAAACAGTTTTCTGTTATGAATAAGCTCAAGAAACGAGCTCTTCGGGTATGATTCTGTTAAGCCATTCCACTGTTTATCGATTTGCTTCCAATCTTATTCAGAAGGATAAATGAAACTGTAAACTTGTGTTCCTCTTCTAGGTGATAGCTGAGCACTTGTCAGTGGAAGAAGCAGCCGGGATAAAGGAAGCGTTTGAAATGATGGACGTAAACAAGAGAGGCAAGATAAATCTTGAGGAGCTTAAAGTTGGACTTCAAAAAGCTGGACAACAGATTGCTGATGCCGATCTTCAGATTCTTATGGAAGCTGTATGAATCTATCATTTCAATGCGATGTGCTAGAAACAAGTGCTACATTACCTCTGAATATTGAAACTCGATTTTTTTTTTCTCCTGCAGACTGATGTTGATGGAGATGGGACACTGAACTACGGCGAGTTTGTGGCTGTTTCGGTGCACCTTAAGAAGATGGCGAATGATGAACACTTGCATAAAGCTTT
>NC_025692.1:1389053-1419410 GCF_000633955.1 Camelina sativa | reverse complement strand
ATCCTCTATATCCTTCTTTGTGGTGTCCCGCCATTTTGGGCCGGTTTGTTACCATATTCTCTTTCTTTCCTCCGAATTATTCACTTAAAGACCTCTTGCAGACGTTTTATTTGTTTTTAATTTGATACAGAGACTGAACAAGGGGTGGCTCAAGCGATCATTAGGTCAGTAATTGACTTTAAGAGAGATCCATGGCCAAGAGTTTCTGACAGCGCCAAAGACCTTGTGAGAAAGATGCTTGAACCTGATCCCAAAAAACGGCTTACTGCTGCACAAGTACTCGGTAGGCTTCTGTTTTGTAGCAGCACTGAGTTTTTTTTTTTTTTAAATCGTATGCTCAGAAAGGAATATCCTATTTGCAGAGCATTCGTGGATACTGAATGCAAAGAAGGCTCCAAATGTCTCTCTTGGGGAGACTGTGAAAGCAAGGCTCAAACAGTTTTCTGTTATGAATAAGCTCAAGAAACGAGCTCTTCGGGTATGATTCTGTTAAGCCATTCCACTGTTTATCGATTTGCTTCCAATCTTATTCAGAAGGATAAATGAAACTGTAAACTTGTGTTCCTCTTCTAGGTGATAGCTGAGCACTTGTCAGTGGAAGAAGCAGCCGGGATAAAGGAAGCGTTTGAAATGATGGACGTAAACAAGAGAGGCAAGATAAATCTTGAGGAGCTTAAAGTTGGACTTCAAAAAGCTGGACAACAGATTGCTGATGCCGATCTTCAGATTCTTATGGAAGCTGTATGAATCTATCATTTCAATGCGATGTGCTAGAAACAAGTGCTACATTACCTCTGAATATTGAAACTCGATTTTTTTTTTCTCCTGCAGACTGATGTTGATGGAGATGGGACACTGAACTACGGCGAGTTTGTGGCTGTTTCGGTGCACCTTAAGAAGATGGCGAATGATGAACACTTGCATAAAGCTTTTAACTTTTTTGATCAGAACCAGAGTGGTTACATAGAGATTGAAGAACTTCGTGAAGCGTTGAATGATGAATTGGATGATACTAGCAGTGAGGAAGTTATTGTAGCCATCAGGCAAGATGTTGATACCGACAAGGTAAACCACCCAAACAAAAAAGATAAGATCTTCCACATTTCATTAAACCCATTTGGTTAAGTACATTCACAATTGTCCACTCCCTTAAAAGATGATAAAGAACACATCTTTCTTTCGTCTGATCAGGATGGGCGTATAAGCTACGAAGAGTTTGTTGCGATGATGAAAGCTGGGACTGATTGGAGAAAAGCGTCGAGGCAGTATTCCAGGGAAAGATTCAACAGTTTGAGCCTCAAGTTAATGAGAGATGGTTCATTGCAATTAGAAGGCGAGACCTAATAAGAAGCATCAGTACTGATGAGAGAATGTCAGAAAGACATAATTACTACGTTCTATAAGCATTCAACACGGTAGTAGTGATAGGGGGCTTTAGGTGTTTTTTTCAATTGTTTGAAAAGTTCTTCTTCCTTTGACAGCGATGGGATGTGATGATGATATGTCAACAAGTTTCTGAGTTTCCAAAGATTATTTCTTTATAAAAATATATTCTCAAATGATACTCCAAGTTGCACCTTTGTAATTTTGTAAAACACACATTTATAAGCTGGTCTGGTCTGGTGTGAGAGGCACCGTGAAAAGCACGCGCCAGTTGGATTCTATCGTGAGGCCCACCCCAAATAAACTAAAACAAGAACCCTTAAACACACTGAAGAAAGAAAGAATCTTGCTTTCGCTGACTCTCTCACCACTGCTCTCTCAATCGACAACCTTAACCCTACACACAGAGAGATCTCTGAAAGTCTTCTGCTTTTCAGTTTTCAGTCTCTCTCTCTGTGTAGTCAATGGCAATAGCGTCCTGCTTCTTCTGTGTTCCTACCCCGAATACATCTATCTCTGAATCCAATCTCACATGGCCTCACCTCGCTTCATTTCCTAGACTCTCTTCATCCTCCTCTTTTAACGGTGTAATCTCTGCCAAGTCCATCTCTTTCAACCGACGTGTCCCTATTTCCCCTGTTTTCTCCGCCTCGATTGGTAACGGCGGCTCTGATAACATCGGAGGAGGTCATGGTGGTGGTGGCGATGGAGGTAAGAACAATGGAGACGGAGAAGGTGGCGAGGACAGGAATAGGAACAGGAACGAGGTGATGCTTTTGTTGAAGGAGTCAGGGACTGAATTGGAGAGTCTTCCTAAGGATCTAGCGGCTGCTATTGAGTCGGGTCGGATTCCTGGATCGGTTATTAACAGGTTTTTGGAGCTCCAGAAATCGGCTGTGATGCGGTGGCTGATGCAGTTTGCTGGGTTTAGAGAAAGACTTTTGGCTGATGATCTCTTCTTGGCTAAACTCTCCATGGAGTGTGGTGTTGGCATCTTCACCAAGGTCTCTCTGCTTTCCAACTAATTTGAGTTGCAAAGTTTTGATTTTTTTTTTTTTGTTTTCCTCTGGAAAATTCATCAGGAGAATGTTTTGAATTTGGTTTCAATCATGATTTACGAATCCGATACCTTTTGATTTATTCCTTTTTAACAGAGCAAATCTGGTAATCCTGGTTGTAGTTTAGAAGTTATAGTTTTTAAAAGCTAACATGTTTGGGAACTTGTTGCTTCTTTTGTTCCAGACTGCTGCTGAGTATGAACGGCGTAGAGAAAACTTCTTCAATGAACTTGAAGTTGTCTTTGCCGACGTGGTAATTATTCTTCTCTTCCACTTTTTCCTGTGGTGATTTTTTTCTAAGTGTTCCTGTCAGATCGCAGGAACTTTCTGTGAGTCATTGTGAAATTGTTAGATGGTAGGGATGGATGAGAAATTTGTCAACAAATATCTTTTAGATGACCCATTCGGATTGACGAAGAGTTGGGGGTAGTTTGTGGTTGTGATGGGGTCTGCAAAATTTTCACCATTAGTTTTTGCATGACTATGATGAGTAGTTGAGATTTGCTTTGTCTCTGAGGTAAGAACCAAATTTTTGAACTGTTCAATAGCAAATTTGGAGAAATTCAAAGTATGGGGTCACCCTTTGCTGCTTTGTCACTTTGTAAGAAAAAGTTCCTTGAACTATATGTCAAATACATACATACACATAAGTTGTCCCTGCTGTATTCATTGCGATCTTCTGTTGAATTTGGATTTTGTTTTGTTGTGGTTAAGCGGACTTAATTTCATTTTGTTTCATTTTTTCTTTACTAGGCGATGGCTATCATTGCTGATTTCATGTTAGTTTATCTTCCTGCTCCTACTGTTTCTCTTCGACCACCTCTCGCACTTACTGCTGGAGGTATATCCAAGTTTTTCCACAACTGCCCAGACAATGCCTTCCAGGTATCATTTTGTTGTTGTTGTAAAAGACTTGTTCTACATGCGGATTAAGTTTACAACAGTTCTTTCACATCTAATTGTCCAATGTGCTTGCTGCAGATTGCTCTTTCTGGAACCTCATATACTCTCTTGCAAAGGCTAGGTGCTATAACGGTGTGTGGTTTCTGTCACTTTCTTACTACAGGATCTTAATAGTGTGTCACGCAATAGTTGGTTCTGGATAATATAAATTGTTTGATGTTATGCAGCGCAATGGAGCGAAGCTGTTTGCCGTTGGCACCACATCATCGCTGGTGAGTCCAAACATATATCTACCTGAAAATGGAAATTCTTGTCAGAAGTTGGATTGGTTGATTTTTTACAAAACTGTCTTTCCAGTAACTATGTCCATCACAGTTCGTTTCTTCATTCTTTTGACGTGTCTAATCTGTATAATTGGTCAGGTTGGTACTGCTATTACAAATGCATTCATAAAAGCACGACGAGCTGTAGACCAAACTTCTGAAGGTGAAATCGAAACTGTTCCAATAGTCTCCACAAGTGTTGCATATGGTGTCTACATGGCTGTTTCTAGCAACCTAAGGTACTGAGTTTCTTTCTACCTAACGTTTTTACTGAAGAAGTCTAAAGCATAGAAAAACAAACTCGAATAGCGCATTTAGATTGGATAATTGAAAAGAGATGTGGTTTGAAATAAACAGGTACCAAGTAGTGGCTGGTGTGATTGAACAACGTCTCCTGGAGCCAATGCTACACCAACACAAACTTGCACTCAGTGCATTGTGTTTCGCAGTTAGAACAGGAAACACATTCCTGGGTTCCTTATTGTAAGTTGTTTTAAAACCTCAAACCTTGTTCTTTACTATCTGTTCTCAGCAGTTTTAACTCACATATGTTCTTTTTGTTGGTGTCCGCAGATGGGTGGATTATGCTCGCCTCATCGGTATCCAGAAATCTCATTGATGAAGCAGAAAAAGAAGAACCGGATGTACCGGATTCTGACATGGTCTTCCTTCCATACTTATGTATACGCAAAACTACTTTTGTCTTCGACTCTTCATATGATTGTTTCTGATTTCCGGACCGTTTGATTGTTCTTTTTTGGTCCTATTTCTAGAAAATTAGTCGATTTTTCCATGGACACGTAGGCTATTTTCACGAGGCACAAAGATTTTTATGCATTTGGGGGTTGAAACCTCTAAATTCCCCAGTGTGGGGATTGACTTTGTCAACTATCTATTCTCGTTGCAACTAGAAGTTATATAAACCAAATGAAAAACCAATTTCACATTATTAATAATAGGGAATCAATGATAGATGTATCTGAAGACATGTCCTAAGCAAGAACTTCATTTTTGTGACAAGCCCTTATCTTCACTTCCAAAATCTCGGTATTGTTAACATTTTGCACATCGCAACATTCAATTCCTTCACCCTGTTAAAGATTTCAAGTTGATTTTTAGATCATAAGGAAATGGATTAAACCAATTTGCTTTAACAAAGTATGGAGGGTATATATATTGATACCATCTTGTGAATAGTAGCAGCAATGACTCGGACTTGTGAAATGTTACGAGCAGAATGGTTGCCATTTAGCACACAAGGAGGTAAACTTCTTGCCATTTTCATCTTGTAGATTGTAGTTACCACGCTCTGGTTCTTGTCCTCCACAACCGAATCAAAGAAAAACTGACGAGGCATTTCGCACGGATCATTAGTCACCCGCCTCGTGTTAAATGTATACGACGGTGTTCTAACATTCTTCCATGGCCGGAACGTTTCAAGAGGGCGTTTCAGGTGGTTTCTTGGGAATATAGATTGGTAAATGTGGACTGAGTATCCCCAAGAGACAGAGACTGACCAGTTATTTCCCCTTTGGTAACATATTGTCTGTTGCAAGACACGGGACTGGTCTGTTTTCGCGGTTTTCATGAGGTGGTTCACTGATTGTTGGCGGTTCATGCCTGGGAAAATCGGGTCTATGACATCAAAATGGTGGAGGCTGATAACAGGACACTGAGGATGAGCTGATAAGAGACCTGATATGTCACCGAGCAGATCAATCTGGTTGTACGACACCACAAGAAAGACAGAGTGAGAGTACGTATATTTATAGTGAGGCACAAGAAACTTTTCTTGTTCACACTAAATCGAACCACATTATATCACATTTTAGTTTAAAAACAAAAATATCTTGAAACTGTAAATTTGGATTAACATCTCTACCTGATGCATGCCTTTCTCTAAAGTAAGATCAATTCCCAAGTCGGCCAAGCAACGAAATGAGAGAAGATCGCTATAAAATCCAAGGTAGCGTCTGATACATTCTTCCATTTTGTTGAGAAGTGTTACCACAGTTGGATAGCTCAATGCGTATCCGCCGCCTCCATATCCCATGTCGAAAGAGAAAACTGCATTTGACCAAACGTTTTCCGAGTTCATCCCGATGTAATAGTGCTTCTTGTGGTCATACCTGTCGAGAGCCTCGACTAAGTTGTCCAAGAAGAAGAGAGTATCATCATCTGCTATCACAAACCATCTTGTCTCCTTGGACGCTTTCTTAAACGACTCATGGAGTGATTGGAAAAGGCGAATCTGAGTTTTGAATTGGTTTGTGATGGATGAGTCTTTATTGAAAGAGAAAGGAGGAGATTGGTTAGGCCAAGGCAAGAGATCACGACCAGGTGGTCTTTCGAGGAAGACATATCCTTTCGTGATGTTTGGTCTCCACCAAGGCTCTATGTAGCCTCTCCTATATCTCCAAGTCTTTGTACTACCAACAATGACAAAAAATAGATGGCTGAGTTTTGTAGGAGACTCTCTTGTTATTTGCAAGGACGATGATGCGGGTTTTTCTGAAGTGGAAGAGAAAGAGGAGGAGAAACCAAGGTCGAGAGGGGCAAAGATTTTATGGGTTATTATTTGATGAGGATGGTTAAATCCAAATGTGTATAACAAGAAAAGTAGTGCACCAGAAACTGATAAGGACTTCCACAAGGTAGATAATGATAGGTTGTGAGAAATCTGACTCAGTTTGGATACTTTGGTGTTGTTATTGTCCTCATATGCCATTGCAGACTTACGCCAAGAGGAATTGATAGAGGTTTCTGACTCTATACACATACATATGTATAAAAATAGTTAATAAAGTAGAGGGGAATGAAGATCAAAGAAAGAAAAAGTAGAGGGGAATGTTGATCGTGAGAGGCTGAGAGCTGATGTGAATAAATCATGTGATTTGGATGCTTGAAGCAGGTGATTAGTCGTCTAAAAAGGTATTGTAACTTTCTCGTTTTAGAAAAAAGGATTAAAATATAAAAAGAAGCCCAAAAAAGGGCTGATGAAACAATTTTTATGCTGCTTCTGTGCATTATTGCATGCAACATTTATATTCACATATATTATTACCCTACACATACAGTTATGAACTTTCTACACCAATCTTAAACCGTCACACTTAAGATATGAGATACCACATTATGAAGAAAATACCATATTTATTCTTTTATTAAACTTTTTGTTATCTATACTAGTATTTTTGTAACACTTTTTGTTATCTATAATGATCTGCACAAATGGTTTCTGCTTTACCCAGAGAAACATGAGAGGCTATAGAGAGAGAGAGAGTAATTGCCACCTTGAACCAGGTGGAGAACCCATCTCTTAGCCTTCAACAACAATTGAGGATTAATTTGTGGTTGCCTCCAGGATCCAGAAGAGTGTAAAAAAGATATATTTAGTGAATACTCCTTTATAATTAATATAGATATCTAGAAGATTTATTTCAGATTAATGATTATTGAAGGACAACATATATTGACGGCGGGATATCTCATTGAAGCTGACTATGGTGCGTGTTTCCTTGAAAATAATGAGGGAGTATCTTCCTTCTTTATGGCAGTAGAAGCTGGACATGTATCACTTGTGAAATCAATTTTGGGAAGCACATGCAACGATGACCTTGAAGGGAGGAAGTCTTACTTAAATTCGAAACTGGAAGGTAAAAAAGATCTTGCACATGCTGCTTTGGATGCCTGAAATACATGTTTGTTTTTTTTCGCTCTATCAATAGCAATTGCAATTTAGTGTGTTTCAATTTTCTATGTAAAACTAGCGGCGTTATGCTAATTTGTGTTCCCAATTGTTTGACCAGATGTTCTCGATGCTATTTTTGATGAATATCCATTTCTTGAGGATGATTTAGATGAAGAAGGAAGGACTTGTCTTTCCTTTGGAGCATCCATAGGCTTTTACGAAGGAGTTTGCAAGATCTTAGACTGATCAACAAAGAGCGTCTATCTCTGCAACAAAGATGGTTCCTTTCCAATACATACAGCTGCAGAGTACAGTCATATCAGGATAGTCCAAGTAATTCTTAAATACTGTCCAGATTCAAAGTATCTACTCAACAGACTTGGCCAGGATCTTCTGCATATTGCAGCAAAGCTCGGGGAGCGTAAGCAAAGCAATGATACAAGATATATGGGAGTTGAGAAAGATCATGATGGAAGAGTGTGTCTATATTTGTCTTTGAGAACATATGGATTAAGTGTATCTCCAGTTTATTCAGAACTTCTATCTGAAAAATGTGTTATTGCAGCAAAAATAGCTCTTACTTGCGCTTGATAACCAACATGAGCTACCACATGAAGGGGAAACTGATCATCGTAGTTTGGCTCGAATAAAAGGCATGGACATTCACAGATGATGTTGTTTACTAGCTCTGGATGACCTCTTCTAGCAGCAAGATGAAGAATTGAATCTCCTCTATCGCTCTTCAGACATGTCATTGGCGTTCCATGGCTTCTCAACTTCTCCAGACAATTTTTTTTCCCATCACAAAGGCAGCTATAAATTTCCGGCTTCATCACGACAATTTCACCAGGGAAATGGAACAGATCCGACAATTTGAGATTTTCAACCCTTTGTGTCCATTATATCTACACATTCTCCTATCATTTCGTTTTGATTTTAAAATTTAAATGTAGTGAATCATCATATAATACATAAAGTTAATAACAATGTATAATTTTTTGCATATATTGTGATATGAATTTTTGAAAAACGAACATATATTACTCAATTAATATAAAAAGTGTGTGTTTAACATACATATATAGTAAATTTACCGTATATAGTAAATTATACAATTTTAAAGAAGTTTATAATTTATAACTGATATATCTAAACTTAATAAAAAGTTTAAAATTATGAATATTTAAATATATTAAATTATCAAAATAACACAAATGAATTATATTACATGACATGTTATATGACATGACATGACTGAATTGATAATACTAAAAAATAAAATATCATTAATATGATATTTCAATACAAATTAAATCTTCATTTTACTATTTTAAAAACACTAATATAAAATATGTCAAATCAAAATTATTTAATTAATATTGTATTAAACAAACATTGTTGTGCGGATTATATACTAAATCACTAAAATTAATAAAAAAAGTACATTAGTAAAATTAGTATTAAAATAATAAATTAACAAAACAAAAAAAATTGCCTTTGCTGCATACGGCGACTCATAATATAGTTTCTACAGAAAAACACAAGTAATCCAATTCTTAAACATAGTTATAACTTATAACCAGTTGATCAGCATTAATAATCAACTTGTTTTAGAAATATAAATGCACCAGTTATTCACCAGATTTACTGCATGTGTAATTGTAGGCCAATAAGACTGGGCCGAGTTGGGCCTATATATTTGCCTACCAAAACCCGTCTAGACCGCTTTTTCGATTAAACCCGATTTGACTGAAATTAATCAATCAGACCGATTTGGGTTTAGCGATTTTGATCTGCTGGCTTTTTTTTGCCGCTCTGGTTCGCCGGTTTCGTCTCTTCTTTCTTGTCTGGTTTGCGATCTTCGGTGTCTCCCTCTGTCTGTGCTCTGCTCTGCTCTCTTTCAGGGGAATCTCTCTCAACCGATGTAAGTTGTGCCCTTTCTTCCTTCATTCTCTCTCTCTCTCTCTCTCTCTCTCTCTCTCTCACAGTTAAGTTTTTTTTTTGTTTCCCGTCGCTTTTTTCTTAGTTTAGGGATTTCGTATCATTACGATGAGAGATGTCTTTGGTAGTTTTGCTTATGAATGAATCTGACAGATTTAGGCTTAGATTTTTTTTAGCTAATAATACTAGAGATCAATTTTAAGGATGGATCTGGGTCTATTGGAAAGGAAGAAACTTTGGCTTCATATAGATAAATGATTTTTAGGATTTTATAGCAATTTGATGATTACTCTGATAACGACTTTTTTTTTTTAACTCAGCTTCTCTTCCTATACTGACTTCAGATCCTCATCTCAATCACTCTATATTAATTATCTCTGTTACTGGACCGGACATAAGCTGAGTTACATGATGCTACTAGTACTAGTTGGACAACAGAGAGAATGCCTTGAATGAAACACTGAGAAATGAAGTTTTGGGGAGGCTTTTTTGTGATCGTTGGTTCCATTTCCTTTGTTGGATTTGTGTTTGCGGCTATAGTCTCCAAATTGTTTCCACTCTCTCACAATCCCATTATCCAAGCTATTCAGAATGACAGGTACACGTACCCACTCACTCTTGTTCCGTTTCATTCCCAGGCTATTTATTATGTATTCAGAATGAAATCTGTTACTTACGTGTGTGTATTGTCATCCTCTCATGATTTAAACATTCTCCAGGTACTACTGCTTCTTGGCTCCACTGACTTTACCAGCTCTACTGGTTGCTGTTTACTTTCATTGGCTTAGCATGAAGCTCTTCAAGCACGCATGATACACATCCCCACGTAGCAAACATCTTTCTCCAAGGTAAGCTGGTTAGATTCAGAGTTCCAATCTCTCTACGTTACTGGCTTCTTATTCATTGAAATGCCACTCTTTAATCACAAAAGGGAGGGATAATCATGCTAATGCAGAGAACTAGTTTTTTTTTGGTTTTTTGTGGCTGAATATTAGTTTATTTTACCCTTGTAATTGCCGCTGAATTTGTATGTAGCTTGCGGTAGAGAGATCAATATCTTTTGCAATCTGTCTTTAGAGACATGAAATCTGGTTTCTTTATTTTTTTTTTTTTTTTTGGCTAAAGCATCGGATTTGTGCTTTCATACTTAATACTTAATAGGTTCTTTCTGCAGGTCCATATGATGTCTTTGCAGAGGGAACAATAACATCTGGTCCGAAGCATTCTTCTGAGGCTGGCCGATCACATTTGTTTTGTCACATCTCATGGTTGGAAAGGAATTGTGGATTTTCTGGAGATGAGTTTTGTGTAGAATGGTTATAAGCACGGTTCGATTACTACATTGTTGCATTCAATATTGTAACCCGGGATAATTTGTGTGCTATACTTGCTATTATTATCTATCTTTAGAAAGCAGATTGTAACCAACTTCACTGACAATGTAATCACATATTCATGTTATAAAGTCACTTTCACATTGCCATCAAACCGAGAAAGATAAAACTGTCAGATGAATTGGATGTTGCATTCTGATGAAAGTCTGGGGAGAGACAGCAAATTAGCTCGCAAGAGCTTACTGTTGTTGTCTGCGTCAACACCAACTTTCACAGTTTCGAGACATTCCAACTTCCCCAAGAAATGCCTCATCTGATCCAGCTCTTGAAAAGAACATCCATACCCTGAAATCTCTAGCATCTTCACTTGACATGTCCATAAACAACATGATTCCTCTTTCCCCTGGACAAATCTTCCTCTATTTCTCAGGGATGCAAGCACATGCAAAAGTCTTCGAACCCCCATAAATCAGACGATACATACAAATAATGCCTTATTATCATATCATTCTTTGGTGAAGTACTTCACCGGGGAAGTCTTCTAGAAGCCAACTACAATCGAATCTGTATATAAATAGCAAAATATTGTTTTATCAGTATAACTTTTGATTTTTTGAACAGTTCATAATCTAATATAAAATGATCATAAATATGTTCTGGAAAATATACAAGATTTTTAATTTTCATAAGAATTTTGGGTCTAATACTCATATACGTATCTAAGATAAACATATTCCCTGATTTCAATTTTTTATTGCAGGTAATAGGGATTAAAGACTTTTCCAATCTACATGATGTATGTGAAACTTTTAGACTGTTTTGGTACTTGTATGATCTGCATCATAACAATGTCACAAGTTTCTGTTAGCATTTTGTTTTAACTGTGATTAAACTTCAGGAACGAACATATAAAATTCAAGAAGAATTGTATGAAATTCGGGAAGCGTTCTATAACATTCAAGAAGCGTTCTATGTAATTCAGGAAGGATTCTTTGAATTTCAGGATAACCTTCATAACAAAGTTTAGAGTTTATAACAAGAGAATATGCATAAAAAATGAAATCCCTACCTCTAGTTAATAGAGTAATATACTGATATTTGACATATTGAAACAAAACACACAAAATTAGAGATTTAGAAACATATTTATTTAAATTTAGGAAAGATTCAATAATATTCAGGAAAGACTTCTTGAAATTCAGGATGGAGTATATGGTGGCTCAGCCTGCTTACGGGTACGGGTATTATCCATGTGGGCCTTATGGATACCCGATTCAAGCCCAAGCGCCACAGATTTTTAGCGATGAGAATCCAAACGCGTGTGAAAATTTAAGAAGCATTGTTGAGAATTCGGAAGACCTTCCTGAAACATATTCCCTGATTTCAATTTTTTATTGCAGGTAATAGGGATTAAAGACTTTTCCAATCTACATGATGTATGTGAAACTTTTAGATTGTTTTGGTACTTGTATGATCTGCATCATAACAATGTCACAAGTTTCTGTTAGCATTTTGTTTTAACTGTGATTAAACTTCAGGAACGAACATATAAAATTCAAGAAGAATTGTATGAAATTCGGGAAGCGTTCTATAACATTCAAGAAGCGTTCTATGTAATTCAGGAAGGATTCTTTGAATTTCAGGATAACCTTCATAACAAAGTTTAGAGTTTATAACAAGAGAATATGCATAAAAAATGAAATCCCTACCTCTAGTTAATAGAGTAATATACTGATATTTGACATATTGAAACAAAACACACAAAATTAGAGATTTAGAAACATATTTATTTAAATTTAGGAAAGATTCAATAATATTCAGGAAAGACTTCTTGAAATTCAGGATGGAGTATATGGTGGCTCAGCCTGCTTACGGGTACGGGTATTATCCATGTGGGCCTTATGGATACCCGATTCAAGCCCAAGCGCCACAGATTTTTAGCGATGAGAATCCAAACGCGTGTGAAAATTTAAGAAGCATTGTTGAGAATTCGGAAGACCTTCCTGAAACATATTCCCTGATTTCAATTTTTTATTGCAGGTAATAGGGATTAAAGACTTTTCCAATCTACATGATGTATGTGAAACTTTTAGATTGTTTTGGTACTTGTATGATCTGCATCATAACAATGTCACAAGTTTCTGTTAGCATTTTGTTTTAACTGTGATTAAACTTCAGGAACGAACATATAAAATTCAAGAAGAATTGTATGAAATTCGGGAAGCGTTCTATGTAATTCAGGAAGGATTCTTTGAATTTCAAGATAACCTTCATAGCAAAGTTTAGAGTTTATAACAAGAGAATATGCATAAAAAATAAAATTCCTACCTCTAGTTAATAGAGTAATCTACTGATATTTGACATATTGAAATAAAACACACAAAATTAGAGATTTAGAAACATATTTATTTAAATTTAGGAAAGATTTAATAATATTCAGGAAAAACTTCTTGAAATTCAGGATGGTCTTCATAAACATAATGGTTTAAAAGGTTCTTGCATAAATCCTATAATTGTTGAAAACAATTCAAAGCATAAAATTTATCATATTAGAGAATTTGTGATACATTAAGGTACCACATAAATAAAATATTAAAAATTCATTTATTTTAATTTAGAAAAAAAATTATAAAGTTTAGGAAGACATCATTGAAATTTAGGAATGTCTTCCTGAATGTTCAGAAAATCCAAAATTGGTGACGACCAGAATCAAAAAATCATCCACGACTGTACTCTCATATGTGAGTTAACGAAGAAACCTGTTATAGTTTCTAAAATTCATCTGAATTAACCATACCACATGTTTTCTACAATAACAAAAACATGAGTTAGGCAAAACTCTGAACATAGATATATTATTCAGTGTTTCCCTTCTCAGTTTCTCACGACATGCACGTTCGTCTAACGTGCATACAAAATCATATTAAACAAAAGAAGCTGGTGGTAAACTAATCCATGTAAATAACCAAACAATAAGCACACTACTACAAAACTAAAAAAAAAGACTGAATTCAAACTCCAAAAATTGGTAGAGACCAAGAGAAATCATTAGCTGCAAACAGTTCTACAAATAGTAAACACACCACAAAACTCTCACCATTCTCTGTATAATCCGCCATTGTTGATAATCTTTCTTTCCAAACACAACAAAATCATGTTAAACAATACTAAAGAGCTTGGTAACAATAGTAGCAATACTTCTCTAAAGAACACATGCCTACTCTTCCCACTGAAACCTTTCTCCACTCTCTCAATCCTAATCCAAATCTCATGCCCTAACCCACTTTCCTCCACACAACTCACGACCCTCCCACAACCATCATCGTCATATATCTTCTTCCTCTCATCACCGTCGTAGTCATAGAGGTTTCTTGGGTTAAAGACGGTGACTTTACAACAAGAGAGAGTTGTCAGCTACTGAGATTGCCAAGGATCAGAATCACAATCATAATGTACTAAATCCATGATGGATTTGGCTTCCATCAACCTACACAAGCCAACCAGTGTTGCTAAAGTATTTGCAGATTCTTTTTACCACACTAACATCATACCATTTTTTATGTTATCTACGGCGAGATTTTGAATTAAAAATTAGTACCTGAGAGTGTTGATCTTAGACCAAGATTCTTGGTAACCAAATGATGACAAGAATCGCCAATTGCTCTCGATATCGCCGGAGG
This sequence comes from Camelina sativa, assembly GCF_000633955.1. NCBI lineage: Eukaryota > Viridiplantae > Streptophyta > Magnoliopsida > Brassicales > Brassicaceae > Camelina > Camelina sativa. The sequence continues at coordinate 1,405,097 of NC_025692.1, read as the reverse complement.
TGGAAGAAAACTAAGAAGCAGATCCAATTTGCTTTTCATCGATGTGACTTTTTCGCCATCGCGTTCAGCTTCACTGGAAACAAAGCTGCTTATAACTCATGTGTTGCTTCTGCAATCAGCAACAATCTTGAATTTTACACCATCTTCGATTTACAATGTCTTTGATTTTGCAGATAGACAATGGAGATGAAGATAGACAATAAAAAATGGAGATGGAGATAGAGATCTACACTATCTTAGAGGAAGATAGAGATGAACGATGTTGTAGATAGAAAATGGAGCACCTGAGATGATGGAGCACTAGAGAGATAGAACACCGGAGACGATGGAGCACCAGGAAAATCTGAGATCAGAAATGAAGATCTCTGATCGGAAAATTCATCAAGCTTCGCCGGAGAGAAATGTAAGAGAGATCGGGTTTTGATTTTTTTTGAGTTTTTTAAAATAATAATATTTTTCTCTATTAATTACTCAATATTAAGAAATGCTAGTTTTGGAACATTTCAGTGTGTGTGCTAGTTTTGAAACAAAAACCTAAATGTGTGCCATTCTAGGATATTTCTCATAAATAAATACTTAAGAAAAATGTTAAAAAATTTACATTGAATTCGAAGGATCAGCGGATTGGCGAAATATCTTTGGATCTTCACTGGATCAAATATTTACAAAAACCACACCGAATAACAAATGTGTTTGATCCAACATTAGATGACAAATGCAATCCTCACCATTCAATATAACACATTTGCTGATGAAATACAACACCTAGAAAACGACCTATATAATTTTAAAAATATCTTAGTTATAATATGACAAAACATATATATTATCCACAATTAAAAATAATTCTGAATTTAAAAGTTACTAAACTAAAACTTAAAACTAATACACAAAAATTTTAAATTTGTCATAAATTAAACTCTAAACAAAATCACAGAATCTTGAAATTTTGTCCTGCGATTTACGTGAGTTTAAACCTAGTTAACTTATTATGAAAAAATAAAATTCCAAAAGAAATGGTAAATGTAAAAAGGTTAAAAAGATATCCGATATAAATTGTTAGAAAGAAATGGTAAATATAAAAAGGTGAAAAAGCTGGTTCATGGTCATGTGCATAAAGGTTGAACTTTTGAAGGACTCTTTTGTCTCATATTTTGAGATTATGTTTGTTATTGGTGAGTGGTTGATTAATCCAGGGAGTCGTATGAGAGGAGTGCATATGTCCTTCCTGGATCCATGTGGGTACGTATTTCTAACTTACATATTTATATACTACACATGCATACAATATTTATATATACCAACTTTTAGGATTTGAATGATAACTGAGATCATAACGGCCAAATTCATATCTGGTTTAAACCGTTCTAATTGTAAGACGAACACAAACCGTTGCAGACCAACATTATTTATATGTAAAAGTTGTTTGCAGTTGGTCTGTTGTAGTTTTGTCTCTGTTTTTTTGAACTGCACCACTGCGCACTAAACTTAATGAATGATAAATAAAGAGCGGTGTAAATTGCTGACGGATTACCATATATATTTGTGGTTCTAATATGATGATGATGAAACTTATGTCTGATATTGTTAATGCTTTTTTACTGTCATCACAAATATTAGACTGCTGGTTATGTGTTAGATTTGAGGTACGTAAAACAATCAAAGGTAATCAGTAATAATAATTACTCAAACATGGTTAATTAATTAGTTCAAATAACTTCAATCAATGGGTCAAAAAGTTTAATCAAATTGGTGCTAGCCCAAACTAGTCAAAGCAGGACTAAAAGGCTAATCTTAGTGACAATCTAAACGTAGATATACATGAATCTCTTTATCTATTATGGGCGAACCATAACAAAAACCGGATCGGTTACTTGTATCCCATGCTTTACAATCTAAACCGGATCAGAACACAAAACATGCCTATCTTTTTTTTTCTTTTCTTGTGACAAGTACAATTCCATCTGTATCAAAACAATATTTGTTTTAAGGATGAGAAGAAGAGCTATTTTGATCCTCAAAAACAACATTACAACGAGGATGAAAATTCTCCGACACACATAAGTTGTCATTGTTATTGACTTATTTGCCAAATAAAAAATTCAATTAACCCCATTCGAAAAGGTCCCCTCGAGAGGAAAAAAGAACCTACTATAACAGAAAATAAACTGGTTGACCCCAGAAGACAAGCACACATGAACATGATCACCGGGAGACAATACACAAACCCAATTATTATTTTCTTGTTCCGTTAATCACGACCGTTCACAATTATTTCATACTAGTAGTAGTATCGAAAAAATTAATCATGCAATGCATACGAGGAATAAAAGATTAAAATTTGACGGAGCAGTGAAAAAAAATCGGTGCTCGTGAGATTTCATTAAAAGAGTGAAAGTAAAAAAAAAAAAAGAAATGAAAAAGAGATTGATCACACGCGCGCGTGTGAAATACACTGCCTGTGAAAAGGCTGTCTCTTTCTCTCTCTCACTCTGACACTGATTTAACAGTACTTGGTAGATTTTATCATAAATCTCTTAATTTTTTTTTTTATTTCTTAATTTCTTTAACACTTTTTGCCTTAAAAAACAAATATATTTTCCATCATTGAGAAAAAAAAGCCAACACAATTTTCCTTCTAAAAAGCGATTAGAATTAAATATGGGAATAAGAATAACAAGTACCCAGAAAAAAATCATTAATGTTAATTCAAACATAAATATTTGAAATTCCTCTTTTTTTTTTTTGGGGGGGGTTCATATTAAGTAATAACTGAATAAAAATGTGTGGCTTTCCATATAAGACAAAATGAAGAATAGAATAGAGAATATTCACTGTAATGCTGAGGTGTTAATAAATTATTTTGCTTAATCCCCTTAATTGATTTCTATAAAATCCACATTACTCGTTAAACTTATCATCTTCATCATCATCAACTACATATAATAAGCAAGAAGAGCTTCAAAATAAAAAATAAATAAATATGGGAAATAACAGTTTCCTAGAAAGTTGAATAAAAATAATAAAAGCAGAACATTTCCCCAAGTGGTCTTTACCAGTAAGGAGAGAGCACCAACTGGAGCGATAAAGATAGGAGTGAGTGAGTGAGAGAAGAGACACTGTCTGTGACTCTGTGTGTGTATTAGTTTAGTAGAGAGAGAGAGAGTAGATTCAAAACAGAAAGAAATCAAAACAGAAGCGAGCAAAGTGGAGGGAGAGGATCTTCTTCCCCCCTCCTTATCTCTCTCTCTCTACTTTATAAAGATTTCATCTTTCAGAAATCCCTAATCTTTTGAAACCCTAAATCTAGAGTCTTTTTTTTTTTTGTTTTCAACTGGGGGAAGAAGGTAGAAAGGTGAAACCTTTTGTTTGAAGCCACCACCATGGATTCCGGTGACCCGACAGCTCTGCTTTTGACGAAAATTCGAAGCTTGGAGCCAGATTACGCTCCTAAGATTATTGGGTATTTGCTTTTACAAGATTTTGGGGAGAGAGACTTGTTGCATCTGGCTCGTGGACCTGAATCTATCTTGCAATCTATCATTTTGAAAGTGAAGGCTCAGTTAGGGATTTACTCTTCTCCTTCTTCTTCTTCGCCTTCTTCTTCTTCTACTCCGACGTCTCCTTCTCCCTTCTCCCGACCACCCATCAACGGAAGAGTAACCTCTCACTCTAATGGCTTTATGGATTTCCGTAGAAATTCTCCTTCTCCTTCTTCTTCTCCTTCTTCTGCTTCTCCTTGGTCACTCAACAACCCTAGTAATGGCAACAACCCCCACATTTCCCCCAAACACAACCCGATCTCGAAACCTTTGACCTCTCACCAGAGCAACAACAATGGGGTTTCTTCTATAGATTCTGGTCCTGACGCTGGTGGTGGTAGTAGTGCTGATTTACTCGATGATCAGCAGCTTAGTGATTACCTCTCGTTTCTCGACGATTCCTGTTCTAAAACCGAGGATGTTACGGATCCTAGGTTCGACTACTCCGTCGACAGTGGCGAAACACATCTCCACAGGAGGAGTTTCTCGGCAGATGCGTCTTTTGTTGGGTCTGGAGATGATGGATTTGGTGCTGGATGCAAACCGTGTGTGTATTTTAGTCGAGGTTTGTGTAAGAACGGAGACAGCTGCAAGTTTATCCATGGTGGGTATCCTGATAACGTTGTTGATGGTAATGGCATTGTCGCTGACTCGCCTAGGAAAATGGAGAACTTTGTTAGGCAGCACGAGGAGATGATGAGGTTGAAATTGGCTTATCAGCAACAGAGGTTGGCTTCTCAAATCCTCGGTAGGGCTCCTCAGTCTCCTTACGATAAAAGAATGGATTTTCTCTTGCAGCAGCATGCTCAAAGGTAACATACAACTAATCCCACTTAGTTTGTTTTACTGTAGTCTGGATTGGTTCTTGATATAGCTTGAAGGAATGTACCTACAGAGTTTTATCTAATGTCCTTAATCCATGATGTTAATTGTTTTTGCTTTTGTCTTCCATGATTGTTTTACTAGCTTTAGTTCCGTGGATGCGACTTTGTTTCTTGGACGGGTTTTATTGTTGTGATTTGTTTAGTTTCTTCAAGTGTTAATGCTTTCTATTTGACGCAGAGATGGTGGACTACCTTTTGGTGATGAAAGATATTGGAGCAGCAGCCCAGGACGGCTTGAGAGGATGGAGCTAATGGCAATGCAATTTGGTGATCAGTCAAACTCTGTATCTAGACAGATTTACTTGACATTCCCAGCTGACAGCACGTTTAAGGATGAGGACGTTGCAACTTATTTCAGGTATTTTTGGACACCCATCTCTCTCATACATTGCTGGATAAAGATGATGTTGATTGTAGACTTATATGGAAGAATCAACAGATAATAGTATTGATTAATTAGGTGTTACTAGTTCATTGATGCGGCTTTTTGAGAAAACAACATTATTGATTCGTTTTGTCTATGAAGCCTTTTTGGAACAGTGCAAGATGTGCGGATCCCTTACCAGCAGAAGCGTATGTTTGGCTTTGTTTCATTTGCACATCCTGAGACTGTGAAAGTTGTACTAGCTAGAGGGAATCCCCATTTCATTTGCGACTCACGTGTTCTTGTCAAACCTTACAAAGAAAAAGGCAAAGTCTTGGATAAGTATGGTTCCTGTTTCTTTTCTCTTCAATTGCCCTTCTTGTATTTCTTCTTTGGTTTTAATTGTGCCATTGCGAATCAAATGATTACAGGAAGCAGCAGCAACTGCTACAACAGCAGATTGAGCGGGGAAATTACTCCCCATGCTCCAGTCCATCTGGGATTGATCCTAGAGAACAGTCTGATTTCCACCTTGGTTAGTATCCTTGTATATTTATTTGAGAAGACCTGTTTAGATCTCCACCTTGGTTAGTAACTTGTTTCGTTTTTATGTGGTAGGTTCAAAGCTGTTGTATGAGAGACGTGAAATGATGAGAAGGAAAATGGAACAGACTGATCTCCTGAGGGCTATTGAACTTGAAAGGAGACGTTTCATCAGTTTGCAGCTTCCTGAGTTCAAGAATAGTATAACACCAAATCATCACCGTAGCTTTTCTGTGGGGTCTCCTGGTTATTTTTCATCTGCCAGCAACCAAAGCCCTGAGTATCAATCTGAACTCACAGGTGCAGATGTTTTAGAAGGTTGGTGAAATGAACAAATGCTATTTTTGAATGTTAAAAGGTTAATATTTTTGCTGATAAACTGTTAGTCCAGTCTCCTCATTAATGTTGTTGCTTCGTGTTGTGGCAGTAGTTGATGATACATCTGAGCTGCATCCTTACCCAGTAATCAACCCAATGAGTGTTAACAGTAATTACTCAAACGGTGCAAAAGAAGGGACTAACAAGAGTGAAATGCTAGAATCCGACACTGGAAGCACTATCGAGCTTGTTCTTCCTAGTAACCTGTTCCCTTCTGCATCATCTACCGATGATCACAAAACCGATGATTCTGCTGAAACTAATGCAAAAGTTGGAATCTCCTCTACTAATGGAAATGACCATGGACCACCAGCCACGGCCAACAATCTTATGCATTAGGCTATTTCACCTCATAAATGCCAAGGGTTAGTTTACTCTCTAATCTCTTTCCCATCGGTCTTTCAAGTTATATATATGGATAACAAAGCCTTTATATTGGTTGTAGGTTTTTTTTCTTATGGATAAGATGAGGCTACCCAAGTGTATGTAATAAAGGTAAGCTTTCTTTTCAATATTAAAACAGCCGGGATTGAGTTCAGAGTGTTTAATGTAATGTTGATGTTCGTGTGTTATTCTTGGCTTTGGATGTGTGCAGACAAAGTGAACAAGCATACACAAGGAAGTAGGATGATGTATATGTATAGCTAAGTTATATATATATGGAGAACAGAAAGAACGTAGGAGAATGATTATATATCGTATGAAGATCGCAAGTTTCCTCAGGTGATACTATAGTACTAACAAACGGATGCGTAAGACATACGTAAAAGATAAATCTATTATCAGAACTTTTTTTTTTTTTTCTGCTTTAAATCTCTTTTGCTTCTAGTATTGGTTGCTCATGTGGTTGTTCCGGTTTGTGTGGGAAATAAACCACAAGAGTCTCTGATGTATTGAGAAGAGTAGAGAGAGTTCTGTAACATTATATTAAGCCGTTACTTCTATATAAGTATTTACGGTCCTCCTTATGTGCATCTACATTACAAGTCATAGCTATTGAGAATTTCGTTAACTTTGGACTTTTGTGATGTACAGTACATATAGTTCGAACCATATCTTCCATGTTTAGCGGTAGACTAGTAGTTAGTGTTCAGAGTTCTTAGGATCTTCATAGTTCAAGTTTCATCATATAGGCGTTGAATATTTCTTTTGTGCTTACGTGAATGTTCACACGTCAAAATAGTGGTTTTTTTTACTAAAGAAATTGTAAATGCAAAGCCATGCAATTGTAGGTACTCTGCATTATTGAGTTGGTGGTTACATATGAAAAGGAGATATAAATGTCAAATAAAGTAATTATGTGATACATATCTAGTAGCTAAACATCATTTTCTTCGGCATTGAAATGAATAAAGTTTTGAACTTTTGATAGATCTAACTCTTGGTACAATCAAAACTTATCTAATATAAAATTCTCAGTTTTGTATTATCAATGGGTTTTGGTTGACTTGGGGGAAAAAAACACAATGGCTGTCTAGAAAATTTGTTAATCCACCCAAAACCGCCACATATGGCATCAGACTGCTGCCCATGATGCAGTTTAGTAAAGTATTTTTATAACAACGGACGAACAAAACTAAATAAAAAAAAATCACCTGAGATAGGAACCATACATTGCAACTTTTGCAACTAGATTGATAACTTCATATAAATGGAAACAGATGACCCGTGTACAACCCTCCCTAGTAACAACTATACCAAAAGATGCTGTATTTGGTTAAGACTTAAAACCATTTTGGTTTTAGGTTTTGAAAGAACAATTTGGAAGATGAGGAAACTCGAACTTAGGACGGCGACATCAAAGCAATCATTTTTTTTTTTTTTTTTTTTTTTTNCTTTCTTGTGTTCCGGAACAACAACAATGGACGCAAGACCCAATTTTTCTTAAAATCAGGCCATTAATTTCAATTTTTTTCTTGATTTCATCGTCTTCGGTGTTGGTCTTGTGATCGATCATCCATCTCCAGGGAGAAAGAAAGATTCAACATTTATCAATAATAATACACCTCTCTCTCTCTCTCTCTCTCTTGTGGTTTTGATTCTATCGTATCGTATCTCTTCTTCAATATCCACTTTCCATTCCCGATTTAACGACTTTCTTAGTTTCTATCTCCCTCCCATGTCCCTGACCTGACCCCTCTCTCTTATCTCCTTTTAAAGTTTTTTCCTTTGATTTGAATCGAAAGAGGAAACAATGAGCAAGTTCGGAGACTTGAATCCGGCCTTCTCTGGTGCGGGTCGTAGCAGCAGCAACACCAATAATAATAATAACCCTGACGCGAGTTTCAATCCAGCGCCGTTTTCACGCTCTTCTTCTGGTCTCTCTAAGCCCAGATTCTCCAAGGTGAGAAGGCAAGTAAAGTCTCAGAATTTTACGAAGCCCTCGGTGACTTCTGATTCTTTACCGGGTCAGAGTTTCAACCCGTTTCAGTTTCGTGGGTCTTTTTCCGGTGATCCAACCCCAAGTGAGATCGGATTTGGACGGAGCAGCAGCAATGAGGGTTTTGTGTTTGGATCATCTACTCATGGTTCTGGTGAAGAGATTGGGACAAGGGTTATGGAGGAAATGGGAAAGTTGAACATGGAAGGTGAAGAAGGAAAGGATTATCTTAGGAAGAATGAACATTTGGCTTCCAGCTTTAGTTTTTGTGTGAAGAAGGGAAACAACTCTGTTTTTGCAGCGAGTCAAACTGTAGAAGATGATGAACTTCCAACTCTGTTGAGTAATAAACTGAATTTTGCTTCTTCTTCTTCGAGGAGTACAGGACATGTGATCCAGGAAAGTATGGAGAAGTTGAATATTTCAGAGAGTATGACTGATGATCAGAAACGAAGTAATAACTTCAAATCAAAAGAGTCCATGGATTATGTTGGGCAGAAGATACTATCTGATGAATTGAGTAGAAAGTTAAGTGTTGGAAGTATGAAAACTGATGGGAACCTTTCTGGAGATTCAATTCAGGGGAGTGTGAATGATTTGAACAGTTCATGTCCGATGAACTATAGTTTTGTAGGTACACAGCCAAGTGAACATCTGAATCCTACAAGTGTTCATGTTGTATTCTCTGCAACAGTAAACAATCCCAAGTTTAATTTTGTGAGTAATCAAGACAGTAGGGGGACAGGTTTTATGGAATTCAAGACCCCCAATTCGAAAGTAAACCCATTTTCTAGTTTGGACCAGAAATTGGGGTTCAATGCGAAGAAGGACTATGTTGGTGCCACGAGAGGGAGAAGGAAAGGAGGTAAGCAGCCTGTGAAAGTGCAGCTAAATATTGGACATGAGTTTGCTTTTGCAGAAAGTGCTTTTCCAAATGGAAGCAGTGAAGCTCCCGAGGCTTATTCACCGATGGATGTATCTCCATATGAGGTGACAGAAGATTGTAGAGACTTTGCTGCTGAATCAGATCAGTTTCTGAATTCTGAAAAAGGTCATTTCTCGTCTGATATACCACCTACTGCTCCAAATGATGTGTTTGATGCAGAGCTAGTTGCTGCAACTGAACGGATGGAAATTAACGAGGGGGATGAAGTTGATAACTATCAAGCTAAAGAATTTAATACTGGGAAATGTGCTGATCACGAAGACTTTGCTGCAGATTCTATATCTGGAGCTGATACTGAAAGTTTTAAATCGGCAGCGGAAGAGATGGAAACTAGTAGTGAAACTTTTGCTACAGCTTCAGAAAGTGAGGTTACTTCACGATATAAGTCTGACACGCAAGAAAATGATGACCATTCGCCTGGTAATACAGGTGCTGCTAGCTCCAGTTTTACCTTTTCTGCTTCATCGTTTTCGGGAGTGCAGGGGCAACTATCAACTTCAAAACGTATCAATAGGAAGAAAAACCCAATTAAAATTGGGCAGGATCCATATATCTTAATTCCAAATGCAACACTACCATTAAAATCTTCACAACATTCGCCGTTAACTGGTGTGCAGTCACATTTTTCCAGTGGGAAACCTAGTGAACGGGATCCGCTTACTCGTCTACACAAGCCTTTTAATAATTCTGTGATGGACAAAGCACGAATCGAAAAAGATGTTTCTAATGCAGCACAAGAGGCATGTGAGAAGTGGCGACTAAGGTTGTTTCAATTTGTTCCTGTAGTGTTCTGAGTATCTAGTTGTTACTGTTGCTTGCTTAGTTTCTGTCTCTATATGTAATTTTAACTTTTCTTGAATGACTTTTCTACAGAGGAAACAATGCTTATAAAATTGGAGATCTTTCCAGAGCTGAGGAGTCTTACACTCAAGGGATTGATTCAGTGCCTACAATCGAAACTTCTAGAAACTGTCTGAGGGCGTTGATGCTTTGCTACAGCAACCGTGCTGCAACGCGTATGGCCCTTGGAAGAATGAGAGAAGCAATAGCAGATTGTACGATGGCTTCTTCAATAGACTCCAACTTCCTTAAAGTTCAAGTCAGAGCTGGAAAGTAAATATCGACCTTCCTTTAAACTTCTTATATTTTATAATGGGCCGATAAAAAAATTTTAGTAGTGATTTTTTAGTTTTGATACGAGAGCTTGAACTGAGAAATGAATGCTTGTGATATTTTCTCGTTTATGCTCTAAGCTGGAGTTGTCCTGATACCTTGCTAGTTCATGCTCTTCCTCAGCTAGCAATAAGTAATAATATCTTTACATTTTATGATGTCTAATTGGCTGATCTAGGCTTATTTTTTTTGGTAGTTGTTACCTTTCACTTGGGGAGATTGAAGATGCATCCAAGTATTTCAAGAAATGCTTGCAGTCCGGAAGTGACATCTGTGTGGACCGTAAAATTATAGTAGAGGCTTCTGAAGGTCTACAAAAGGCACAGGTAGAGTTCTCTCTTCTTTTTAAGGGACACTGTGTTCTTTGTAAACTCTTATAGATGATGGATATTGTAGCACAGGATCACAGGACACATGTTGCACAGTTATTAATATTATTCCCATGGCCTTATTCTGTGTATTGGATCTTGTAATTTTTATTAGTTGATTTAGGAATTAGACTGAACCGTACTAATTGTACGGCTGATGTTCTTTGTTGAGATGTGGGACGATAAGTTTACTTAATGCTATGCTGTTTTAGTTATTGCTTGCTATTTGATAGAGATTGACAATCTTTTCAGTCGTTATGTGCAGAATATGATATATTTCCAGAATATAAGTTAAAAATATTCTCCATATTTTTAGAAGAATGATAATCACACGTTCTTCGTTTTGACCAATTAATAGTGTCTGTGTCTTTTCTAATATATTATATTGTCTGTGTCTTGCAGAGAGTTTCCGAATGCATGCATGAAGCTGGCCGCCGTTTGCAACTTAGAACATCAACTGATGTTGAGAAGGCTTTGGAAATACTGGAAGAATCTCTTTTGATAAGTTCATACTCTGAAAAGTTACTCACCATGAAGGGAGAGGCACTCTTAATGGTATGAAAGTGTTAATATTTAAACCTCCTGATTACTCTGAGGAGGAAATCAAAAAGTTCTTACTAAAGCAGATCAAGAAACCTGTTTATTTTGTTTTATTTGATGACAGCTTGAGAAGTATGAAGCAGCAATAAAGCTTAGTGAGCAGACAGTTGATTTGGCTGGAAAGAATTGTCGTCCAGATTCTTATGACACTCACAAGGATATAAATTTTAGAATTTGGCAGTGTCAACTCATGCTTAAATCATATTTCCATATGGGAAAGCTTGAGGAAGCGATTGCTTCTCTAGAGAAGCACGAGCTACTATCTGCTACAAAAAGGTGATTTTTAAATATACAACTTTTACGTTTATTTTTGTTAGATGAGGCCATATCTGACAGGTCTTTTTTGTCTGTCACTCTGATAAAGAGACGGAAACAAAACTCTTGAATACTCCATTCCATTGGCTGGTACTATACGTGAGTTGTTGCGCCTTAAGGTATTGCCTTCTTCTGCGACATCTATTGCTCTGAACCTACACTTCCTTTTCAGAATCCACCTATACTTGTAATTCTAAATGAATTAAAAAATAGGAAAAAGCGGAGTACATATTAGTTGTGCTATCTACTCATTTTTGGTGCCGTTTTGATATTCCTACCAAATCACAGTCGGCAGGGAATGAAGCCTTTCAGTCTGGACGACACACTGAAGCAGTTGAACATTACACAGCAGCCCTAGCTTGCAATGTGGAATCACGTCCGTTTACAGCTGTGTGTTTCTGTAATCGTGCTGCTGCATATAAGGCTCTTGGTCAATTTTCCGACGCTATTGCAGACTGCAGCCTTGCTATTGCTCTTGACCAAAATTACTCAAAGGTTTCGATCCTAACATATATCAGTATTTGGTTTCTGCTAACCACGGAATGTAGTTTCTGTTTACGTTTCAAATGCATAATCTACAACATTTTGCCTATGTTCCCATGTGTGTATGGCTTTATACTTACAGAAAGTTTTGGCATTGATTCTCTTATGAATTAAGGCTACTTTTCTGTCTGATTGGCTGAAAAATTACTCTTAAGTGTCACTTAATTCGTTAAACGTCTTTATTCTCAGGCTATTTCTAGACGGGCAACGTTGTTCGAGATGATTAGGGATTGTGGACAGGCAGCAAGTGATATGGAGAAATATGTTAATATTCTAACCAAGCAAATGGAAGAGAAGACCTCTGGAATTCATGACAGATTCACAAGTATGGCCAATGACATAAGACAAGCTCGCGTACGACTTTCTGAACTGGAAGAGAAATCAAGGAGAGAAAATTCATTGGATATGTACCTCGTCTTGTAAGTAACTATCCTGCTAAGTTAATTTTATTTCACTAATGGCTGCATTATGATCTCTAGTTCTTATATGAGTTGAAACATTGCATTTTTCCCCAACAAGCATGCCAAATTATCATTTCCTTTAGAAAGATCTTGGTTTATATACTGCACAAATCTGTTATTCCTTTGTCATTCTGCTTTTACGGTTGAATGGACGTTCGGGGAAACTTGGGTGACTACGAGGAAGAACCTTGTAGCACAGATGTGATAATTGTGTCAAAACTTGCTAATCAGAACAGGACTTGCGTTTTGGCAGGGGTGTTGTACCATCATGCTCAGCTTCAGATATCAGAAAGGCGTATAGGAAGGCCGCACTCAAACATCATCCGGACAAGGTATTTTCATATGCTGAAACTTGTCAACTTTGCATGCTTGTGGATTCTGTTAAAATCGAATAATGCAGAAAGCAAAGAGCTGCGGAAGATAACAAGTTCATAAAATTACATTTGTCTTGTTTTCATTATTTGAAGGCTGGTCAGTCTTTGACAAGAAACGAGACTAAAGATGAGAGGTTATGGAAGGAGATAGGAGAAGAAGTGCGCAGAGATACCGATAAATTGTTTAAAATGATTGGGGAAGCATATGCTGTGCTTTCAGACCCTGCAAAGGTAATACCTGAACCGATAACATCCTCAGCTCTGTTTTTATTTTCCTTAAAGAACATAGTTTTCAGTGGCCAAGAAAGATGATTAAAGTTTTCCAATGATAATATGACATTTTTTTCCCCCTTCTAAAGGTTCTGTGCACCCCTAGAGTTTCTTATAATTATATTTAGTTTTAATGTTGTGGTGCTTTTGCAGCGTTCTCAATATGATCTTGAAGAAGAAATGCATACTATGCAAAAGAGACGTGATGGAAGCAGCACATCTGGAGCCGACACAGATGTTCATTATCCTTTCAACGGCAGTAGAAGAAACTGGAGAGAAGGATGGAGTTCACGTAGAGACCCATCCGCTCCGAGGTGGTCTGATCAAAGCCGATCAAACAGATACCCATTGTAACACTATAATCACCTCGAAGATATCTTTTACCAAAATTTCTCAGCAGCAAAAGTTGAGTCCTCCTGCAAATACTCAGACCGGTAAGGCGCTTGATAGTAATATCAGATGGTCAGATTAACACAAGATGCACAAAATTTACGCAAGTGATGGAGAAAAAGGAGAGTTCTCTCGGTTGTATACTCGTTTTGTTCGTGAGGTAGAGAGACATCTCCATTGCTCTCCATGTGAAGAAACAGTGTACAGGGGTCACAGGGTAAAGTGAGTGATTGATGCAGACATACTATAAAGATTTTTTTGTTTGTTTATCCTCTTTGGGGTCAAGACTCGAAGTGGTCTCCCTCGTTTGCAGTTCTTGTTTGTTTTAACCCTTTTGATTTGTAGTGGATTATCTCACTCAATTCATTGATTTCTGCAAAAAGTCATTTAGATTTGATTTTGCATTCAATACAAATATATATTGTTCGACTGTTTGCAGAAAGATTATGATTTATTTATTTATGCAGGTCCAGAGTGAATTGCATTGAATCTTATACTATATTACTATTGTCTCCAAATAGTAGAAGATATATCCTTCATGAGACTACAACATTAGGATATATCTGTTCAGTTTGAAAATGCATGTCCTAAAATCATCAAGTTGCACATTCATTAACCTACATCGAAAATGAATATATTATCTATCTCATAGTTACATGTAAAGTATATTTACGAAAATTATTTTGGGTGCTTTAGACACACACCTTTGTTTTTTTTTGTGTGTAGATATATGGCAGACCCTACGCAAATACACATTTTACATATGTCCAGAACATTACACCGAATTTGCTTATTGTGGCATCAATTGCTGCTTTTTGTATTATTGCCCTGACCACTTTATTGCCCACTGATAGTGGTAGAGAAGGAAGAAGAGACAGATAGTGCTCGTTCTTACTATTCATTTTGAGTCTCAATGTATTCCTTTTTGTTTTGTTTTTTAGCTGTACGTATTTGATGTATAGGTTCTGATAACAACTCATCTTAGTCAGAATAAAATTTTGTTCTTAGAGCTAGAATAAAAAATTTCAAACCGGTGGGTGTCGTTGTCCCCAACAAATTTCATTAATTAGTACGTATTTTCCAATTGTAGGTGGTCTACCAAAAAAGAAAAGCTTGCCGATTGATGATGATGAGGCCCCAAAATGAAATAATAATACTGTCTCTCTCAGTCTCTCACAAATCTCAGCTACATTGATGGCATTATAAGACTCGCAGAATATGAATATCTTCAAAATTGACATGCAGCACCATTTAGTGAAAGACATAAGCCACCATGCAGTTGATAATTAAAAAATTATATAAAGATTAATTTGTGTTGGTGATGATAAGGAAATAGAAAAATGTGAGATATATAACTCTCTTTTTTTTTGTTGAATTTCAAATTTTCTAACCAAAACATAAAATGATGTTAAACTTGATTGGGACAAATAATAAAATGACCGCTTCGTGATATGTCACGACTCATGAGGTTGGGTCAATCCAGATTTTTAAAGCCTCGCATCTCTTTGATTCGCAAAATGCTTTCTACTCACATACCTCTGGTTTAGACGATACCGTGATAGGTTTCTCACATTTTCTTTTCTTTTTAAAAATTGATCATTAAGACAACTATTTTTTTTATATACAGTATATTCTCAAAATATTTTTTTAATGTAAACATTATATAAGAATGGAGTTAAAATATATCATATTCTGTGATTTACATATTTTTATAACTTTAAACTAATATTATTCAACATTTTAAAAAGTTTATATATAATTCATCATTAATAATTCATGAAAACTTTTCATGAATAATTGTTTTCTAAAACTTAAAATTTTTTTTTTAAAAGAGAATAAAAGTATCAAACCGACATATAATTTGAAGCTGAACTATAATAATTTGTTTTCTGGCACCACAATTTTTCTCTTTCTTTGTCTTCATTCAAATCCACACATTTAGTGCAATCTTACTATCGGGAGGACATATACTAGTAGTATATTTTTGCCCCGACCACTTGTAAGTTTTATTTATCTGTTAATGACCACTGGAACATGAGACATGGGAGAAGAAGTCTACATCCATTTATAAGAGGGAAGGGAGAATGACGAATGAGGAAGAGGATAGTACGATTATAATTTGTACCAAATGTTTCCTTTAATTTAGCTCTTTTTCTTTATAATAATAGCTGTTAGTCCAAATCGAATGATAGTCACAAACCTTCATACGAACATATTTATTTCGAGTTATATAGATGTTACATTAGAGATCTCTTTTTTTTTTTTGGAACGACGAGTTTTTATATATGATTAGAAAAAGAAAAACCTGGATTTATTTAGTCCAACTCAAAATTTAGTTGGTATAGTATAATGGTTTATCACCACCATTCCGTTAACCCGACGTCCCGAACTAAAAATAAATTATAATTTGGCCAAGACTAATAAAAAAAACAGATTCTAGAGTCTAAACACCAAATAGCTATTGGTTTCTATAAGATGACAAAAAAAAAAAAAAAAAAAAAAAAAAAAAAAAA
>NC_025692.1:1381764-1388644 GCF_000633955.1 Camelina sativa | reverse complement strand
AAAAAAAAAAAAAAAAAAAAAAAAAAAAAAAAAAACCCAAATAGCTCGACATCTAATGGTCTAGAGACCGACCTAGAAAAAAAGAACGTCTAGAGATAGTACTAAATCTACAGAAAATATGTCAGAAGAAAGAAAATAAAAATAACCATAAACAAAATCGTCGAGATGTATTTGGCCAATCTCAGGACTTGGTCGTGTAATATATTATATATATAATCTTTTGGAATGATCAAAAGATACAAAACCTAGCAAATACGTTCATCTTTTTAACCTCTCTAGTCGCCACCTGCATCGCCGATTTCCACAAGATCCGATCTCCCGGCTGAGAAAGATGGGGAGCACGTCATCGAGGAGGGATCCAGAGATGTGCAGTTTGCGAGACGACGAATTTCCGTGGGAATTATTGGGCTCCATGGTTGAGGAGGACAAAGAGACAGATCACCTGACCTGATACAACCGATTTTGGAAGGTGCTGTAGAACGGGCGAGGAGGGAGCTCCACGCTTTATTCCCGTCTAAATTGGGAGACTCATCATCAACTGATCTTCCAAAAGAAGGATACACAGAGAAGGAAGACGATGAATTAATTTCACGGTTTAGCCAGTTCATGAAAGGAGGTGCTTGCAAAGAATTATATACGGCTTTTGAAGACTGTTTTGAGAAAACTGATAACATCTATAAGTGTCCTGCTAAATGCTTGCCATTGCTGATCAAGTGCGTGGACGCTCACTCCGAATACTATCAGCCCATTATTGCGCTGGCAGAATCTGCTGTGGAACAGTTCGCCAAGGAGGTCAAAGCCTTAGAACCCGCTCCGACAAAGCAACCAGAGAGATTGAATACTATCAGCCCAATATTGCGCTGGAGGAATCTGCTGTTGAACAGTTCGCAAGGAAGAAGCAAGCCAAGGGATAACTGAGAGGATTTTGGTAATTTTTTCTTGTTTATAGGAATAACCAGTACCGTTGGATTTCGGAATAAATTAATTGTTCCTTCGTTTTTAGATTCCTACTTTACAAAATTTGTCGGATTTCTTCTTTAGATATGATTCGAGAGATACTCCGTAAAATATTTTTAAGAAAATTATTTTGGGTGCTTTAGACACACAACCTTTTTTTTTGTGTGTGTAGATATATATGGCAGAGGCCCTACGCAGATGCACATTTTACATATGTCCAGAAACATTACACCGAATTTGCTTATTGTGGCATGGCATCATTTCCTGCTTTTTTTATATATTATTGCCCACTTTGTTTCCCACTGAGAGTGGTAGAGGAAGAAGAAGTGACAGGTAATTCATCATCAATAATTAATGTAAAGTTCATAGAAAACTTTAATAATTGATTCAAAGCCACACATGTCGTGCAATCTTTCTATCATGAGGACACATGCTAGAATATTTTAATGCCGACCACTTGTAAGTTATATTTTTCTATTAATGGCCACATAAATTTACGTTATAAATGGCATTGGAACATGAGAGAAGAAATATACATCCATCTAGCTATAAGAGGAAAGGGAAAATGACGAATGAGGAAGATGAGCCCCTCAGCCCGATGGCGCGTGTATTCCAATCGCCGGGAATAGACTATTGTGCCGTCACCATCATGGGTTTCAAAACAAAGATTAATCCGGACGTCGTTCTTGATGCCTTAAGGCATAATGTCTACAACCATTCTCGTTTTTCCAGCAAACTGGTACCCCCACTTAAACATATGTACACACGTTCTTATACGTACTGGTTTTGTGTTCTTATATATGTAGTGTACTTAAACTCTACGTGGGATTGTCTAATAGTGTTCGGTCTTTATTATTCTCAACTTCACAGTCTGATAATGGTGCAAAATTGGATCGAAACAGAAGTCAATGTAGAAGACCATGTAGTTGTACCTTACATATATCCAAAAGAGACAGGTGAAGATGGAGAAAGCTTCGTCGATGAGTATATATCGCATCTCACGATGATTCCTCTTGATAGATCAAGACCTTTGTGGGATATTCACATCCTTAACGTCAAAACCACATATGCTGAAGCAGTCGGTGTAATAAGATCTCACCATTCGTTGGGAGATGGAATGTCCCTATGTTCTCTCTTACTCGCATGTACGCATAAAACATCAGACCCGGGCACGTCTTCTACTGCTGTTCCTCCCGTGAAACGACGAGGCGAGGTGTTGCATAGCCTTAGGAAGAGAGGCTGGTTCTTAATATCGATATTTACCATTGGTTCTACAATGACATTGATTTGGAATACAATTGTGGATCTGTTGCTACTTTTCGAGACTATACTGTTTTTGAAGGATACAAAAACACCTCTAAAAGGCGGCGAGAATACCATGAATAATCCAAAGAGATTTTATCACCGAATTGTCTCCTTGGATGACATTAAACTTATAAAAAACGCTATGAACATGGTACATTATGATTTGTGTTGAGGGTTTCGTTTTTTCCTTCTAATTAATATTTGCTTCTCTTGTGCTAGACTATCAACGATGTCCTACTGGGAATTACACAAGCCTCTCTTTCTCACTATGTAAACGGACACTATGCTAAGTATTACCATATACGTTACGTGTTATCAATTAACTTACCGCGGTTAATATCCTAATCTTAGGAATTAAGTATAAACATAGATATGCATGTCCGATCTATATAATGTTATACACAAATATCTTGTTTCTTGGCAAACAAGACAAGAAGAATGCAGAGGATGGAGCCTTGACATCACATACGAACAATCTTCCAGATGGAATGCGATTTCGTGTATCTTGTACAGTAAATCTAAGGTCAGACATCGGGTTCAAGGTTAGAGACAATAGACCTCAGTTTTATATCTAAACTCTTTACAATAATATGTATATACCTTTTTTTGTATAAAGCCTTTGGTATATACAAACAATAATATGTATATACCTTTTTTTGTATAAAGCCTTTGGCAGATATGATGGTGAAAGATTCAAAATGCAAATGGGGAAACTACTTCAGTTTTATATTTTTGCCGTTCTCCATCAGTTTACAAACAGATCCATTGGTTTATCTAAAAAAAATCCCAAGCTACAATGGCTCGGAAAAAACACTCTTATCACGCGAATCTAGTGTATTTTATCATCAAAATCGTCTTAAAAGTGTTTGGTGCAAAGGTAGCAGCAGAATTGTTCGATCGACCGGTGAGGAACACAACGACATGTGTTTCAAACGTCATTGGCCCCATGGAAGAAATCAGTTTCCGTGGCCATCCTATCGCTTACATCGCTCCAAGCTCTTACGGACACTCACATGTACGTAATCTTTTTTGGTCAATCAAATGAATGATTTTTTATTTATTTTAATAATTTCTTTCCCACGCAAATGTCTTTGTGTTTGATATATAGGCATTGTTGGTGCATTTCATAAGTTATGCTGAGAAAATGATAATCTCGATGGCGGTTGATCCTACCGTCATACCTGATCCTCACAAGATCTGTGATGAAATGGAAAAATCAATGAAAGCAATGAAAACTGTGCTCTGGGAAAGAGGGTTACTCTAAGCCGCATGAGCGTTACTAGTACCAACTCTAAGCCGCATGATTGCTTTAAATCCTTTTGTAATATCTACAGATATTGGAGTCAATAATATCAGGGTCGGTCCTAGATGTCGACGGAAATACTTTAGTCAAATGTTTTAGAATTTAAAATTTTCATTTCGTAACCATCTAGTAGTGTATTAGTGTTGTTGTTGTATTATGGCCCAAGTTCAAATGCATGTAAGGCATAGATCAATTCAAGCCATCGCTTTGTTATAACTACATTCATTATTACTAAAAGTTTTTTTTGAATTAACCAAATATAACTAAAAACAAAAACAAAAATGTTCCAAGTTATTTATTTAACTACAAACGGAAATAAATGAAACCATAATGTCAAACCAAATTCGAAAAGGAAAAATCAAACTTGAAGTCTGAGGTCAAAAGGATATGACTTTCTCTTGTCAAGTTTCAATTTTTCTAACCAACATAAATGATTTTAAACTTAATTATATTGGTTGGCGGACCAACCAAACAAGAAACAACCGCTTAATATATAAACCAACCGGATCGTTTTAATCTACTATTCCGAGTAGTTGGGTCAATCCAGATTTTAAAGCACTCTCTTTTATTATTATCAGTTTTTTCTTTTCAAGACGCTGTGTTTTGTTTTATAACACAACCTTTTTAGGTGATTAAGATTCTTACAATATATAGATAATCGTTAGATGCTAGCTACTTATTATATTGACAGAGATTGGATGATAAAAAGAGATGTGATCTTACGGACACGTGCTTTGATTCCAGATTGATTTGTATTCCCCTCCTTCAATTTCAGACATTACAAAAGTAGTTTGTCTAATTAGTTTTTTTAACTCGTGTTTTCATTAACGACAAATGATGCTCATTTAAAAATCCACGCGTAATGGTCTAATGGAAGCTTTTTTCTTCTCCTAATATATAAATAGTTGGGGCTATAGATATTTCGTATAAATTGAGTTCTATTAAGCTAAACTAGGTATGAGTTTATGGTCGTTTGGTTGCAATAATATATCACTATCCAGAATTCCAGATCAAGTTCCATGTATTACACATGATGGTTTGAAGGAAAAAAAAAAAGTAAGCTAGATAAACACATAATTAATTCATCATTTGTCAGGAAAAAAATATTTCCTTTCTTTTTTTTGGTTTTAAGAATTTGTTTTTTCTTTCTCTAGACTCCAAATTTAAAACTGGGACAAATGTGAACCTACACAACCACTAAAGCTCTACTTATATTAAACTCCGAAACGATGTCTGAAATGACTAAAGATATAACAAGTTAGTGAACGACATATAGTATTTTGTTTTCCGACGCCACAATATTTTTTTTCTTTAATTTCTATAATTGTTAATAGAAAAGCTAATCGTAAATATCAACGTCACATTAAATGTAATTTTACTGTGGTGAGAAAACAATACTAAAACGTTTCCACACCACTTGTATTTTTGTGTGTTCGTTGAACCACTTACAAACTTAACGTCACTATAAATATTGGAACATGATAGAAGAAATAAGCATCTAATTAAGAGGAGAGGTAGAATGACGAATCAGGAGGAGGAGCCGGTCAGCCCGATGGCGCGTGTATTCCAATCACCGAGGATTGACTTATGTGCAGTCACCATTGTGGGTTTCGAAACAAAGATTAATCCCGACGTTGTTCTTGATGCTTTGAAGCAAAATGTCTCCAAGCATCCTCGTTTCTCTAGCATATTGGTACACTTACACATGTTCTTATACAGTATAGTATACATAGTTGTTTTCCATAACCGATTTAAATTTTACTTTCTATTTTCTCTAGCGTATTGGTACATATTACACATGTTCTCATACAGTATACATAGTTGTTTTCCATAACCGATTTAAAATTTACTTTCTATATATAGAATAAATTAGTTAATCTCTATTTTTTTTTGGGTGGAAAGTTAATATATATTTTGATCATTATAAGTTTGAGCCTTTAGTTTATTTTTAAAAAATATATCTATGTTTATTAAAAATTTGTACGAAACAATAGTTGGAGACGGCTGTGTTTTCTTTGTAAATATAAGAATTGTACTAATATTCTATTTGGGAATTGACATAGTGTTTGGCTTCCATATGTCTTAACTTCACAGTCTGAAAATGGTGCAAAATGGATCGAGACCGAAGTCAATGTAGAAGATCATGTAATCGTACCATACATAGATCCGGAAGAGATAGGTGGAGATGGACAAAGCTTTGTTGATGACTATATGTCACGTCTCACAATGATCCCTCTTGATAGATCAAGACCCTTGTGGGACATTCACATCCTCAACGTCAAAACCTATGATGCTGAAGCAGTCGGTTTTATAAGATCTCACCATTCGTTGGGAGATGGGATGTCCTTGGTTTCCCTCATTCTCGCATGTACCCACAAAACATCAGACCCAGACATGTTTTCAAATGCTATTCCTACCATGAAACGGCGACCAAAGCACAACCTACAAAAAAATGGATGGTTCTTAAGGTCGATAATAACCATTGGTTCTACAATGAGACTGATTTGGAACACAATTGTAGATATGGTGCTGCTTTTGGCGACTGTGTTGTATTTGAAGGATACAAAAACACCACTAAAAGCAGATGTGAATACCAGGAACAATCCAAAGAGATTTTATCACCGAATTATTTCTTTAGATGACATCAAACATATCAAGAACGCTATGGACATGGTACGTTGTCAATTAGTCATGTATATATGTCCATGATTATTAACTTGAGTTTTTTTTTTTTAATGGATCTTTGTTTTCTCTTGCGTGTGCTGTTAGACTATCAACGATGTTCTATTCGGAATGTCACAAGCCTCTTTTTCTCGCTATTTGAACCGACGATATGGTAACACTAAATTTAATATATATGCTGTATTGTCAGTATCCACCTAACCCGAATTAAGTTAATTTAAAAACAAGGAAAAGAATAATCACATTGGATCTATATCTAATATTTTCACACGTGTATTTTGTTTCTTGACAAACAAGACAAGAGGAATGAGGAGAATGGAGCGTTGACATCGTATCCGAACAATCTTCCAGAAGGTATACGATTTCGTGTAGCTTGTACAGTAAATCTAAGGTCAGACATCGGATTCAAGGTTAGAGACATACTTCTCAAAATATAATTCTAATCTCTTAGCTAAACGTAGACAAACAACGTATAAATTGTCTTCTTTTTTTTTTTTTGGGTGTAAAGCCTTTGGCAGATATGATGGTGAAGGATTCAAAATGCAGATGGGGTAACTACTTCAGCTTTATTTTTTTGCCGTTCTCCATCGGTTTACAAACAGATCCATTGGTTCATTTAAAAAAATGCAAATC
>NC_025692.1:1368854-1381077 GCF_000633955.1 Camelina sativa | reverse complement strand
TTTTTTTTTTTTTTTTTTTTTTTTTTTTTTTTTTTTTTTTTTTTTTTTTTTTTTAAGTAGTGATTTTGTGTTTGATAGGCATTGTTGGTACATCTCATGAGTTATGCGGATAAAATGATAATCTCCATGGCGTTTGATCCTACCGTCATACCGGACCCTCACATGATTTGCGATGATATGGAAGAATCACTGAAAGAGATGAAAGCTGCTCTCCATGAAAGAGGGTTACTCTAAGGGCGCATGAGATACGTACATTAGAATCACTGAAAGAGACTAAAGTTGATCTCTGTGAAAGAGGGTTACTCTAAGGCATATGAGACACATAAAGCCCATTATAGTTTTGTCATGGTCTAAATTTGTCATGTTTTAGAAGCTTTGAATGTTTGTATAGTATTGGGCTCAGAAATATGTCACTGTCGTTACTAGCTGTTGACAAATATTGTACTTAATTACGAAATGTCAATTATTTTGAGATTTTTAGAAGTCTCATTTCGTAGTCTTAGTTAAGAAACGACTCGGCTATCACATAGAGTCTAATGATTTGTGTGTTAATTCGTTATTATATCTATATCAACACTTGGCTTTATACACACGTAATACGTACATATTGTTTATAAAAAAGCTAATAGCTAAAAAACGTGTTTTTCAAACTTGTGAATTGTGAGTTACCAACTCAAGTCACTGCAATAAGTTTTAAGTTTCTTCTTTTTGTTCCTTTTAATCAGCACCCGATCCATGATCACACGAAATATAATACATTGATTTCGATGTCTTTTATGTAGATCGAGTACTATCTAATATCAATACAAACTAACAACTATGGCGGGTCCTTGCTTAGAGTTCATAAATCGGCATATGGATCCCTCTCCTTATTTAGAGTTTAGTTTGTACTACCACCCTAACTTTGATTAATTCATCTCCCTACTACTTCTTCAGATTTTGGTTAGTGTCACTGCTTCTTCCATAAATTGATTTCTTGTAAAAGTTTGGGATTTCCTAATCATATTATTTCTCTTATTAATTTTTGGAGTGTTTCAAAAACGTAAAAATCTCTTCATTTTAGTTTTTCGAGGAGCTAAGAGGCATGTCGAAATAAATTCTGGTCTGTTTTAAACAATAAACAAAAAATCAAGTTAGATTTTCTAGGATGAAAAAGATCTTATCCCTTCCATTGCTCCAGCCTTATACTGACTATCCTTCGGCATTCGGGTTCAGGTTTTCGGGTTTTCGGGTTTAGGTATATAGAACCCGTTCGGCTTTTTTGTATTTTCGGATCGGATTCGGGTATACCCGAACTCAAAAAAATCATGAACAAAAAAAAAAATTATTTTTATTTTTTATCATTTTATAAATTTCAGAACACATGTATATAAATAAATATTTAATATTTTACATTAGCACAAAGAAACTAAGATGGTAAAATGTTTTAATATACACCCTTAAATGTTTAAGGTACTAGGTTCGATCCCCCTAAATGCATTTTTACATTTAATTTGGATTACCTCGGGGTTTATTTCGAGTTCGGATAATATGTCCAGGGCTACTACTGACGCTCACATGTACGCCTTTTTTATAAATTGTTTCTTGTTTTATTAGGCGTTAATGTTGGTACATTGCCTATTTTCAGTAAATCGTTCATTTTTTTTTCTTTTTGCTAGAGAGTTAAAGTATCATATAATGGAAGTTTAGATTTTACAGTGATTAGAAAACCTAGAATATGCTCCATGCCAAAAAAAAAGAAGGTGAAAAACAAGGAACAATTACAATTTCATACTCGAGTATAAGGGGAAAAATCATTCGTCTATTGGCCACACTTATAAATATATAAAAAAAACACTTTATAAATAGCATTGGAAAGAGAATAAACATGCATCAAAAAGACTAAAGAGGAAAGGGAGAATGAAGAACGAGGAGGAGCCGCTCAGTCCGATGGCGCGTGTATTCCAATCGCCGGACGTAGACTTATGTTCCATCATCAACTTTGGTTTCAAAAACCAAAATTAATCCCGACGTTCTTCTTGATGCTTTGAAGCAAAATGTCTACAAGCATCCTCGTTTCTCCAGCAAACTACATTTTTACAATATGCATGCCACACTTTCTTATCATCATATATATATAGCTATTTTCAATCACTAATGCTTTCGAACATGACCTAATTTAGAATATTACTTTTATAAAATCCACTCTTTAATACTATATATAATAAATTGAATTTAGAAAGAATAATGAATTACATGTTTGATACTTAATTTACATGCCTAATCTCTATATAGTTTTGAGTCAAACGACTCGACGTCGTGTATTTATAGATATATAAAATTTGGGTAACTCCCACTTTGGGATTTGACAGTGTTTGGTCTCCATCTATCTTGTCTTGATAGTCTGAAAACGGTGCAAAATGGATTGAGACCGAAGTCAATGTAGAAGATCATGTAATCGTACCACACATAGATCCAAAAGAGATAGGTGAAGATGGAGAAAGCTTCGTCAACGATTATACATCACATCTCACGATGATTCCTCTTGATAGATCAAGACCTTTGTGGGATATTCACATCCTTAACGTCAAAACCACATATGCTGAAGCACTCGGTGTAATACGATCTCACCATTCACTGGGAGACGGAATGTCCCGATGTTCCCTCGTGCTCGCATGTACCCATATAACATCAAATCCAGACATTTTGTCTACTGCTATTCCTCCCGTGAAACGGCAAGGCGAGGGGTTGCATAGCATTAAGAAGACAGGCTTGTTCTTAAGATCGATATTCACCATTGGTTCTACAATGACATTATTGTGGATATGATGCTGCTTTTTGCGACTATACTGTTTTTGAAGGATACAAAAACACCTCTAAAAGCTGGTGCCGATGTCAGGAGCCACCCAAAGAGATTTTATCACCGAATTATCTCTTTAGATGACATTAAACTTATCAAGAATGCTATGAACATGGTACGTTGTGATTTATGTTCATAACTCACTTGAGGTGTTCCCTTACTTTATTTAAATTAATGGATCGTTGCTTTCTCTTGTGCGTGCTGCTAGACTATTAACGATGTTCTATTCGGAATTACACAAGCCGCTTTTTCTAGCTATTTGAACAGACAATACGGTAAACATAAAATTCAATATATATGATGTATTATTATTATGTGTTCTAATGACTAACTTACAATAGTTAATATCCTAACCATAAGAGAGTTTCACACGTATCTTGTTCTTGAAGAACAAGACAAGAAGAACGAGGAGGGTGGGGCATTGACTTCATATCCGAACAATCTTCCAAATGGAATACGTTTACGTGCAGCTTGTACAGTAAACCTAAGGTCAGACATCGGATTCAAGGTTAGTGACATATATACCCTCCAACTTGATATATACTAATTGATTGTCAACAGATGAAACAATATTTATTGTCAAAAAAAAATATATATATTTATACATATTGTTTCTTTGTATACAGCCTTTGGAAGAAATGATGGTCAAGGATTCAAAATGCAGATGGGGAAACTACTTCAGCTTTATTTTTTTACCGTTATTCATCGGTGTACAAACCGATCCATTAGTTTATCTAAAAAAATCCCAAGCTATGATGGCTCGAAAGAAGCACTCTTGTCACGCAGTTCTAATGTATTTTATGATCAAAATCGGCGTAAAAGTGTTAGGAGCCAAGGTAAAGAAATTGAGATATGTTTGCATAATTATGGACAGAACAGAACATATATAACACAGACACAGTATGTGCTCTGGTCATTATAGGCAGCAGCAGCAGTATTCAATCAACCCGTGATTAACACAACGACATGTGTCTCAAACGTTATGGGCCCTGTGGAAGAAATCAGTTTCCATGGCCATCCTATCGCTTACATTGCTCCAAGCGCTTACGGACACTCACATGTACGTCGTTTCGTTTTGTTGCCTAATTTGGTACCTAAGCTGTTCTTTTTAATTAACATGTTTTGTTTTTGTTTTTAGGCATTGTTGATACATTACACAAGTTATGCAGAGAAAATGACAATCTTGTTGGCTGAAAGCAATGAAAGATGCTCTCCGGAAAAGAGGGTTACTCTAAATCGCATGAGGCCTATTAAAAGTCCTAGCTACTCCCTTAAAACTAATACTTTTGTTTGATAATAATGTTATGAATTTTAGAAACTTTCAATGTTTTAGTAGTACCTACTACCTATATATTTATATATTCGAGTCAGGAAAAATGTAAGGTCGGTCCAAGCTAGTAGTGGTAATAATAATAATACTTACGAAAAAGTGTCAAATATTTACGAAAAGTTCATATCTATTCTGACTTTTGAAAAGACCATTGCTACGATATGATGATCTCCTAACTCTTTAGTTTCGATCTCTAACTTTGGTATCAAATGAGATATTTTTTTTACCAAATGAGATGTGTACATGTACACCAAGTTTTGAATGATTCACATGTACAGCTCTTATCAGACCTTCCAATAATTTACATCTTAAAAACTTTAGAGAATGAAATATTATGTTTAAAAATATATCATACAACAAAATGTGAAAGATGTACTAGTTTAGGTATTTCACAAAGTAAACGAGGCTTTTAATTAATGGGCCATGACTTAAGCCCATCCGGCCCATGTCGCCATGACCTACTAATTTTTCTTGTCGTCACTGTGTGTTTACTTTGCATTCACCTCCGTAAAAATATCTCCTCTCTTCTCTTCTCTTCTCTTCTCTTCTGTCGCTCTCTCTCCGACGATGGCTACCGGTGACCAGAGCAAGAAGAGAAAACAGCATTATCGCCCTCAAAACGTAATCCTCACACAATATTGTATATCTTTGAAACTGCTGCTAATCATCTTTTGTGTTTAATTTTCTTCGTCTGATCTGTTTGTTGCTGCAGAGACCAGTGAAGAAGAAGGGAGCTTATCCTTTGAAGCCAGGTGTGCAAGGTTTTTTCATCTCTTGCGATGGCGGACGCGAATACCAAGCTTCTCAGGAAGCTATTAACGTCATTGATTCCGTAAAGTTTCTCTCTTTTTTATCTTTTTAATTTGATTTCATCTCCCAACTAGTTTTCAGATTTTGCTTAGTGTCTCTGCTACTTTCGTTAATTGATTCCTTGTCCACGTTTTGGATCATCTTCACCAAGTTAACTTAGCCCTTTTGATTCGTGTGGTCGAGTTGTGTTTCTAGGTTTTCCAGTAATATTCTTACTCTGTTAGCTTTTATGACCTAGAGAATCTTCTATGCCAATGTTAGATTTCTCAAGAGCTTTTGTCAAGTTTGAGTAGCTCTTATAGTCTTTGAAGTGTTTCTTAAATGTTAATCTCTTTGTTTTTACAGTTTTTCGAAGAGCTAATGAATGGGACTGACACGAAAGTAAAACCTGGTTTGTTTGATAACCCAATTAACAAGAAGGTTACGTTTTCATATAGCGAGGATGAGGATGAGGATGAGGATGAAGAGGAAGCTGAGGGTAATAATGATAAAGAGGAAGAGGAAAACAAAGGGGATGAGGAGAAGAAAGAAGTTACTGAAGACGGTGATAATCAAGTGAATGAGAAAGAATTAGCGAGTGAAGGATCATGTGAAGTCAAACAATTGGTAGAAACTGAGACTGAAAAAGACAAAGAAGATGAAGAGAAAGAGAAGAACGGTGTAGATGAACCTCCAAGAAAGAAAGCATGTTTGGAAGAAGCAAATCCATTGGCTAAAGTAAACGAAAATGCTGAGAAGTCTATTGATAAGTTGATTGAAGCTGAACTAAAAGAACTCGGAGACAAGAGTAAGGTAAGCTAAGTTATTATCTATGGGTAAATGACAGGAGCTCTCATGACATAATTGTTCAAGTCTATGTTTTAATTTCTCTGCGGATCATATAAGACTACTGTTGTTATCCTTTTTCAACAGAGACGGTTTATGAAGTTAGATCCAGGTTGCAACGGTCTGGTATTCATCCAAATGAAAAGGAGAGATGGTGACCCAAGTCCCAAAGATATTGCACAGCATGCAATGACTTCTGCTGCTGCAACAAAGAAACATATGTCAAGGTTTGATCTTACTTACAAAACTCCATGATACCAAGATTTCTGTTACTATTATGTCGTTATCAGGTTTTTGTTAATATAGCTTGTGTTGCTTAGGTTCATCCTAAGACTTCTACCAATTGAAGTATCGTGTTACCCTTCAGAGGAAGAAATTTCAAGAGCCATCAAGCCTCTTGTAGAACAGTATTTCCCCGTTGAGACCAGTAACCCCCGGAAAGTAATAATACTATAAGGATCAATTTCGCTTACCCTTTTTTCGAGACTACGAAATGTTTAACCTCTCTTTTACCATTCCTGCAGTTTGCTGTGTTGTATGGAGCACGTGCAAACACGGGGCTTGATAGGATGAAGATAATAAACACTATCGCCAAATCGATTCCTGCCCCTCACAAAGTTGATTTGAGCAATCCAGAGATGTCAATCGTGGTGGAAATTGTTAAGGTAAACAAAGAGAGAATTTTATGTTTTGCATCATCAGATTGGTTGGTTACTCAAATTGGGTTTTGTGTTGCAATTTACAGACAGTGTGCTTAATTGGAGTGGTAGAGAAGTATAAGGAGCTAGGAAAGTACAACCTCAGACAGCTCACGTCGACCAACTGACGCAATCTCCTCTTCTTTGATCTTTATCTATTTTCTGTTTCTTAAGACTAAAGATGCTTTGTGCTTTATAGAGTTCCTGGCTTAACTTATTAAAATGGTTGAAGTTGCTCTTTAGATCCTACTTATTTTGATCAATAAAGTTGTTTCTTTAATGAAGTTTGTTCCATCGTTGAGCATAAAACATGTTGGTGCAATGCGATCACATAGATTTGAATTTGATTTTGTTGAATGGCCCTTCAATCAAAGAAAATTACAGGCTGAGGAAATAGATTTGATTCGTTTACCTTTTCCCTATATAAAAAGAAACATTAGCAAATCCACTTTACGAAGAAAATCAAGATAAGCTAAGTCGAACAAACTAAGAGAAGAACCAGCATGCAGAGCATTTTGGATCCACCATTGTACGTTAATACGAGCTAACAACACCACTACCAATGGATTTTGATAGAAAATGGATTCTACATATTCTTTACATACCTTCACTTGTTTACTGACTCCCTCGATATTGAAATGAAAAATTAAATCAGGTTATAAATCAACTCTGGTTCTTAAATCCCCCTTTGTTCACTCTAAGTCTAAGTCAACCACTTACTTAAGTACCTACTCATCCATGTTACCAGTCCCAACAAGCCAAACTAACTTCATGCTTCCACCAAAATGTACCCTCCTCTGTTTCTACTTCTCCTTGATTCTCTCTACTCGTACTCTTCACCCATAATTGTATAGACATCTCGAAATTTACACCTTACCCTGTCTGATTCTTCCGTTGAACCCCAGAGCCTAAGAATATTATATCATTGTTAACCAAATTCACAGCTTAGGATTCAACAGGGGATGTAGTAGATCTCATCTGTGGACAGATGGGAGAAGACTGTTTGCGACAGAGATGACAACGGAATCCAATCACCATACTTGAATTCATCTCGTTAAGCCCATAAGCATCTCCGTGGTACCATTCTACAGACATTAAAAAAAAAAAAAAAAGCTAAAGCAACGAAAAGAAACCAACTCTTGCAATGTGAACCAAAAGAATATAAGAAAATGAATTACCTCCACAGGTTTCGCAAGCAATGAAAGTTAATCCAGATTCAGATTCAGATTCAATCGAGCCACATAAGTGACACTTAGGTTGATAATGATTAGAGTCAGAGTTCTCCGAGGGAATATGATATCTATCTCTCCGGAACTTATTGACACGTTCATCACCAGCCTTTCTGGACAACAGGAGCCCATTCAACCAATAGCTCAAGCACCTTTTTGTTCTCTCCTTTCTGATGGAGATCTCTTGTTTCACTTTCTTCGGTCTCCCTCTGCCTCTTTTGGTTTCAAGTTTCCGTTTCTTACTCACTCCAGGAACTTTACTTTCATCCTGCAGCCGAATAACATGCTTCGATTGCCTGCCAGAACGTCGCAATGGTTTGCTTGCAACAACCTTTTTATGATTCTTTAACCTTATGGCAATTCTCTCTGCCGTTGAGGTCTTAGTCTTCTTTAGCCGAGGTGATTTGCGAGCAGGTATGATGACCTTTTTACGCTTTTGTGTCTGAACTCCAATTTTTTTTCGGAAACTCCCTGGGGGGCGCCCTCTTTTTCGTACGATGGGTTGTTCTTTTGCTAGCACTTCACTTTTGCATGGAAGACAGATATACATGCCCACCTTCTCTGCCCTCCTGATATGCTTTTTGTGAAATACTCCTGAAATTTGATCAAAAAAAAAATCAATACAAAACTAGTTTCTATGAACGATCATGTTAGGGAGTTTCCTCTTCAATAGGAATGAATCTAACTAGTGCTTACAATTCTAAGGGCACCCTCACTCTCAAGTTACTAGAGTAAACTTTCATTGTCTAAACTCTAAAGGGGGTCACATTTACTAGTAAACTGGATTTCCCTTGGGTTAACCGTCTGTACCACAGGTCAATACGTCGAAAATGTTTTAATTTTTTTCTTGCCATCTTGTGCATAAAAACTGAAGAAACACTTATATAATTATTTTCAATTCAAGAAAATGATAGAAAATATCCTTATTATTGTTCTCCCAGGTGGATGTTTCAATCAGTTATGAAATTTATAATAGTTTTTTCAAATTTTAATAAATAAATTAAAGAGTCACTGAACCGGTGACATAAGCTATCCTAGACCGAAATTTCTTCCAGGTTAGATCAGGCAGGTCGGGTTTTAGACTAATAGTTCCTTCCACCTATGTCTTGTGGGAGTTTGGTTTGTGCTAAATATGGGCTAGGTTCTTATCAGATTACCTACACAAGCATAGGTTTTGCAGAAAAAAAAATCTTTAACAAAAATAACAAAAAAAGGAACTCACTTTTGCAGATATGGCAGCTTGCAGCTTCACTGTCATCAAAGAAAAACAGATACCATAAAAACAGTTAAAAAAGATCATTACTCAACAACCACAAAGAAAACGAAAAGATTTGTTCTGTACGTCATGCTACTAGGTTCCTAACAGAGTCAATTGACAATAAAGGTTACTCACGATAGGATGTGATAGACTGATAGGTACATACCTCAAAGACACATCTTTCTTACATTGCTCGCACAAAGAGGATTCAGATCTTTCTGCCCTTTCAAAGAGGTATGAGAATCCTTTTCCCTCTGAGGACCTTTTCTGTACTTTGTCTATCTTAGAGTGTCTGAAAGAGCCTCCTGGCTTGCTAGTTTTCCGTACAGCTTTTTTCTCTTCAAATCCTTTCACAAGATGTAAAGGCACATGTGATTCATTCAGCCAGAACTTTTTTCTTCCACTCGAGGATTCTTCAACCATGCAACCATTCTTCGATACAACATCCGGAATATTTCTCCTCTTACCAAAGTCAAGGAGATATTTCACATTTTCTTCCTCTGTGCACTTCCTACGGACAATCGCTTTTTTGAATAGCCTGGCAGATTTTCTGGAATCTTTGTCCAATGTAGGAAGAAGATGACTATTTTCAATATCATCCCACTTTATGTAAGATTGGAGTATCCTTACCTGTAATCACAAAATTGTTAGCCGAAGAAGAATCCCACAAGCAGACATATTTAAAGAAAGCAGTGGTACAAGACACATATTCAAGGTACAAAAACTGCAAAAGTCAGTAACAATCCAAGTGACAGTAAATACATATGGTAGATTGACAAACTCAAAACATTAATGGATTTGACACCAATAACATTCATGCGTAGATAAAATGGAAACAGAAATTCGCATCACGACGTGTATATACCCTNTCTTTAACAAAAATAACAAAAAAAGGAACTCACTTTTGCAGATATGGCAGCTTGCAGCTTCACTGTCATCAAAGAAAAACAGATACCATAAAAACAGTTAAAAAAGATCATTACTCAACAACCACAAAGAAAACGAAAAGATTTGTTCTGTACGTCATGCTACTAGGTTCCTAACAGAGTCAATTGACAATAAAGGTTACTCACGATAGGATGTGATAGACTGATAGGTACATACCTCAAAGACACATCTTTCTTACATTGCTCGCACAAAGAGGATTCAGATCTTTCTGCCCTTTCAAAGAGGTATGAGAATCCTTTTCCCTCTGAGGACCTTTTCTGTACTTTGTCTATCTTAGAGTGTCTGAAAGAGCCTCCTGGCTTGCTAGTTTTCCGTACAGCTTTTTTCTCTTCAAATCCTTTCACAAGATGTAAAGGCACATGTGATTCATTCAGCCAGAACTTTTTTCTTCCACTCGAGGATTCTTCAACCATGCAACCATTCTTCGATACAACATCCGGAATATTTCTCCTCTTACCAAAGTCAAGGAGATATTTCACATTTTCTTCCTCTGTGCACTTCCTACGGACAATCGCTTTTTTGAATAGCCTGGCAGATTTTCTGGAATCTTTGTCCAATGTAGGAAGAAGATGACTATTTTCAATATCATCCCACTTTATGTAAGATTGGAGTATCCTTACCTGTAATCACAAAATTGTTAGCCGAAGAAGAATCCCACAAGCAGACATATTTAAAGAAAGCAGTGGTACAAGACACATATTCAAGGTACAAAAACTGCAAAAGTCAGTAACAATCCAAGTGACAGTAAATACATATGGTAGATTGACAAACTCAAAACATTAATGGATTTGACACCAATAACATTCATGCGTAGATAAAATGGAAACAGAAATTCGCATCACGACGTGTATATACCCTCGGAAACTGCAAGAGAAGAATTACATTCAGTTTGACCAAGTTTGTAATACCTGCAAACCTAGCTGCTCTGAAGTTGTAGATGACTCAACAGCTGCTTCCCACGCAACACGTCGGCTTCTCTTAGCGGACTCTGAATTCTCAGGATAAAATACTCCTGGAATAGTCATACTTCCACCTGCACAGTATAGAGTGCATGGAGAATGAAAACAACTAAATAGAAGTCACAGGAACAAAATATTTGTTAAAGATGGTAGAAGAACAAACGCGAAAGTAAGAACAAAAGAGAAAATGCAAACCTTGTCTAGCAGCCTTAGAGATTAAAGAGCGAGGCAAAACCTTCCAGTTGAATAACCGCCGAGAAATTTGCCCACCTCTCCACCAACACATGGTCAATCCACCATTTTTCTTCGCAGTAGGGTTAACCCCAGACTCCAACAATGACCCCCTTCTTTTACCAACAGCAGTCTTTGACCATGATCGTGTTGAAGCAATAAGAATATGTATAGCTGAGCCCATTACTACACCAGCGTCGACATGGTGTAGCCACTCAAGTGAAAGTACACGATGATGCAAATTTGCCTCTAACTGTGCAAAGAGTAATTAACAAAATCTTCCATTAGGAAACGAAAACTGATGCACCCCTAACTTAGCACTAATGCATTACACAAAAATCAGGTGCTCAAGAGTTCATACTAAAAAGGTTTTGAAGATAGTTAAGTCGTAAGAAAGTGGAGAAGTAACAAAATATTCAACATTCCTGCCCAAGATATAAAAAGGTAAACAGAGATTGATTATTGCAAGCTTTTCAAGTAGGAAGAACACACCAAAACTAAAGTTCTACACAGAAGAGGATCATGATGAAGAAATTAGGATATTACAGCTTCACATGGGCAAGTTAGTGTGGTTGTTCAGATATTTGAGCTTTTGTCAATACAATGGTTTATCTCAGAAACAATCCTATATGCCAATGCAAAGTGAATGCTGTGGGAGGAAGAAACTTGTTAAAAAACTTACTTCAACCAATAGATGTTTCAAGCTTGAGATATTTGATGCCTTCAGAATGTGTTCACGCCAAATGATGGAGTGCTGAGGATTCAACCATGGACCACCCAAAAGTCCCTGCAATCGACTTTCCATGGAAAGTATCTGGTATATGATGGCCAAAAGATGACTGTTCTTCTCAATGTATTCAATGTTAGCTACTTCACTTTCCGAAAGACCCCGTAAAGCCCCGAGACTCAAATTAAACAAACAATTTGTCTCACTACCAGCAACCTCAGAAGAACTTTTGCAGGAATGACACCATCCACATTTTTCTTTCCACGCATCTAGGTAGAGGCTTTGGATGTTTCGCCATTGAAATTTTGTGGTTTTCATCAAAATAGTCTTCACCTGGGTAGAAGCTATTTCTTCATCAGATCTCATATC
>NC_025692.1:1366431-1368623 GCF_000633955.1 Camelina sativa | reverse complement strand
CCCCTAACTTAGCACTAATGCATTACACAAAAATCAGGTGCTCAAGAGTTCATACTAAAAAGGTTTTGAAGATAGTTAAGTCGTAAGAAAGTGGAGAAGTAACAAAATATTCAACATTCCTGCCCAAGATATAAAAAGGTAAACAGAGATTGATTATTGCAAGCTTTTCAAGTAGGAAGAACACACCAAAACTAAAGTTCTACACAGAAGAGGATCATGATGAAGAAATTAGGATATTACAGCTTCACATGGGCAAGTTAGTGTGGTTGTTCAGATATTTGAGCTTTTGTCAATACAATGGTTTATCTCAGAAACAATCCTATATGCCAATGCAAAGTGAATGCTGTGGGAGGAAGAAACTTGTTAAAAAACTTACTTCAACCAATAGATGTTTCAAGCTTGAGATATTTGATGCCTTCAGAATGTGTTCACGCCAAATGATGGAGTGCTGAGGATTCAACCATGGACCACCCAAAAGTCCCTGCAATCGACTTTCCATGGAAAGTATCTGGTATATGATGGCCAAAAGATGACTGTTCTTCTCAATGTATTCAATGTTAGCTACTTCACTTTCCGAAAGACCCCGTAAAGCCCCGAGACTCAAATTAAACAAACAATTTGTCTCACTACCAGCAACCTCAGAAGAACTTTTGCAGGAATGACACCATCCACATTTTTCTTTCCACGCATCTAGGTAGAGGCTTTGGATGTTTCGCCATTGAAATTTTGTGGTTTTCATCAAAATAGTCTTCACCTGGGTAGAAGCTATTTCTTCATCAGATCTCATATCATTTGTACGGATTGGTGACTTACGTGTCATCTCTTCATAAACTGATGTAGTCATCTGAGCAAATATGTAATGGTTTCTGTAGCCAGTTTCGCACTGCACAACCGGTCTAATTCCTTTCCGTGTGTTTATTCTAGCCAAATTATCGGACGACAGATGGATATTCATATTTGGCTCTTTTATGATATCCAAAATGCTTGATGATGCTGGCTCAGGAAGTCTCTGGACATCCGAACCATTTTGTACAGTTTCAGCAGATCCTTCAGAACTCATATTACGATGATCTAGCCCAGTAGCTGAATCTGAAATCTTCCGACGAGTCCTATGACCATGATTATGTGAAAATCCATTGATGGGCGTTTTTTCCAGTTTTTTTTTAACACCAGATGTTGTCTGTTTTCCTGAAGCTGGTAGAGGGGCCTTAAACCCATCCATAGAAGAAATCACTCCTTTGGCTGACTTATCCAAGCATGGAGACATTTGCGAGTTCACACTGCTGATTGTCCTTATTGGCCCAGCAGGGATATCCCAGTGTTTTTTAATTGCACTTATTACGCCACTATAGAAACTACTGCATGACTTTAGCTGCTCCAGCACAAGGTTCACATCATTCACATGATAGTAGTTCAATGAGCCTGTGCCATCTGTATCTACCCTGTAAAATCATAGTAGACGGCATCAACCAACCTATGAAGATGTATAACAGTTCCTACAATCAACATATGAAAGAAGTTTCTAGAAGTAGATAATAAAAACATTCCACATCTGCATACATTGAGGGATACTAAGGGCTAAATTCGCATCTAAATAAAAAACAATAGAAAGCTATTCACAAGTCCAAACATGGAATTCAACTTATTGCAAAAATTGAGAGGAAAAACGCATACTTCTTACAGTTATATCATGTTATCTGAACATCCTAGTTAATCCTAAAACCTTCACCTACGGGGTATTGTTTTAAAACAAAAAACCAACATGTGTCTACAATTCTCGTCAGAATTCATCACAAAATTGTACCACTAATATAAGACAAAAATATTTTGCTAATAGTAATAATTTATTTATATTTATTTATAGTGGTAAATCAACAATATCGATCCCACTGAGATCGTGCATTAGCCCTCCTTAGATAAGAGAACCAAAGAAAGAGACTTACACCAATAAGTAGCCACAACTGCTGTAGTACTTTCGGCCATGCGGATCAATCTCTATAAACTCTGCTCCTCGAATTTGCTTTTCAGGCTTCAATCCTGGTACACGCCGATCAAATGCACATTCAGGACAGTACCAGTCACCCTCAGGCAAAAGGTGACTGGCAAGACCGACACACTTAGAGTGATAGGCAGCAGGACAACCATCACAGCACAGTAAGCTCCCATCCATTTTACAAAAACAGCAGTCATCA
>NC_025692.1:1362852-1365734 GCF_000633955.1 Camelina sativa | reverse complement strand
TTATATTTATTTATAGTGGTAAATCAACAATATCGATCCCACTGAGATCGTGCATTAGCCCTCCTTAGATAAGAGAACCAAAGAAAGAGACTTACACCAATAAGTAGCCACAACTGCTGTAGTATTTTCGGCCATGCGGATCAATCTCTATAAACTCTGCTCCTCGAATTTGCTTTTCAGGCTTCAATCCTGGTACACGCCGATCAAATGCACATTCAGGACAGTACCAGTCACCCTCAGGCAAAAGGTGACTGGCAAGACCGACACACTTAGAGTGATAGGCAGCAGGACAACCATCACAGCACAGTAAGCTCCCATCCATTTTACAAAAACAGCAGTCATCACTGTTCCGGTCAAATGAGGTATCCATGACCCCATTATTTAAAGATAAATCATCTGCCAGCTCCATCATAGCTCGCTTTCTGCGTCGCATTTCTGTGTTTGTCTTCCTATCAAGTTCCATTTCAAACTCCACTGCAAAGGATCTTTTATTAAGCTCTGACTTCACAACCTCAGCATCTGTCATATCTTCGCACAAACGACCAAGTATCTCAATTTTCAGATTCGCGGGTTGTCTGAAATACTCATTTCTGAAAAAGTTCGACTGAGTAAGATCCAATACAGGGTTGTCTTTAGTGCCAGAAAATAGTAGGTATTCGACCACAAAAAGGGGATAAGTAACCAGATCCAACGTCTCCCAATCAAGACTCCTGCATTCAACACCACCAACAAAGCATGAAAACCAAAACAAGAGAAGCTTCATATCCATAAAACAACAGTAAAACTAAACTACTCAAGAAAGAAAATAAAAGTATACCTCAAGCAAGAAGCGGCAGATGAGTCACCTTCAGCAGCGAGTTGTTTCAGATGTTTTCTTAATATTTGTAAGACAGCAACATGGATGCTATCAAATAACAGACTGGGAGACGTGCACCTCAATGCTTCCACAAAATCCTTCAACTCAAAGGGACTCAAAAACAGCAAAGTACTGAAAGACCTCAGACAAGAGTAAGCAGTAAAGACGTCAAGTATGGGAAGACCGTCTAAATTCAAAAGATGCGAAGATGGAGGTAATTGTGGCTTTGGCGGAAGCTCAGAAATATTCTCAGTTTTTCCATCAAGGGTCCAAGTTTTCTCCTCTGTCAGACTACTAACTGAAGGGGAAGGGGATACTTCATCGACTAAGCAAGCTTTTACAGTGCTACTAACAGGAGATCGAGCTAACCTTCTACGAGCGCTTCTTCTCAACCGAGGTTCACTGGTGAATTTTGGATTGTCCGCACCTTTTCTTCTTTTCCTCCTACCACTCGTATATTCATCTGAATTTCCAATATCAGAGAGAGACTCATCAACAGTCTTAGAATCATGCTCAGGCAGATCATGATCCTTCTCAGCACCGTTAGAATAAGGAGTGTTGAGATCTTGTAGTTGAACAATGTTCTGCTTCTGTATCTCCTCCAAAAGCTGAGCGCTAGATACTTCAGCGACATGAACTTCTTTATATTCTCCAGTCTCCTGAACACCATTTTCGTCCTTCATGATGATTTCTTGAACTATGCCATTTCCATTCACTTGAACGCACTCGCCATCCTTGATGTTCTCTACATCAACCTCAACGTTCAAATCAAATCCTCCCTCCCTCTTGGGTGCATTCAAATCAAAGACACCAGCATTGTCCAAATCACAGCTCGCATCCACGTTCAGATCAATATATCTCCTCCTTTGGTCACTACAATTCTCCTCGTAATCGATATTCACATTAATCAAACCTAAACCATCATTCGGATTCAAATCCAACCCAGTAGACAGATCAAACCCAGTTTTCGATTCGGGAACCGTCCTATTCAAATCCTTCACAGAATCCCATGTCCTACCTAGGGTTTCCACAGGACCACAATTCAAATCAACATTCCCTCTCAAATTGACATCACTAACTCCCGAATCAACCTTCGTAACCCCGTCATTTAAATCGACATTTACCTCATTCAAACCAGAGCTACCTCGTTTGATCTCCTTCATCCTCGCGACACGAGAACGCTTCTTCGGTTTCCTACCAACTCTCTTCTTCACTGGAAACGAAATCTCCTGGGATTTATCTTCTCCCATCACGAGAGAAACAACCTCAGCCAATTCCGAAATCTCCGTGACGCCGTTCTCGTAAACGATCTCGAAAAATCCAGACGAATCGCGAGATCGAACCGTCCCGGAGCAAAACCCAATCCCTTGGATCTCTTTGTTAACCACTTTTCCCACCAATTCCATTTGTGCTACAAACAAACAAATAAAAAAGCTCGCTCTCGCTTCACGAAACAAGCGAATCAGAGAAAACCCATAGCCAAAGTCAGGTGAAAGGGATGCTGGGGTTTTCACTTTTTTTTTTTTTTCTAGAAACGCTTGCAACGTGCAAGGAGAGAGAGAGAAGGATAGAGATTCTCTCTCTTCTAATTTCTCCAAAAAAGAAAAAAAAAAATTGAAAGAGAATTCTTCTTCTTCTTCTTCTTCTTCTACAGAGAAACAAAACGAAACGCCTTAACGAATTCTCTCTCTCTCTCTTGTCTCTAAGAGTGATGAGAAGAAAGAAAGAAACAAAGACGGGTTGGTCAATGTTAGGAAGAGAAGGCCATCNTCGTAACCCCGTCATTTAAATCGACATTTACCTCATTCAAACCAGAGCTACCTCGTTTGATCTCCTTCATCCTCGCGACACGAGAACGCTTCTTCGGTTTCCTACCAACTCTCTTCTTCACTGGAAACGAAATCTCCTGGGATTTATCTTCTCCCATCACGAGAGAAACAACCTCAGCCAATTCCGAAATCTCCGTGACGCCGTTCTCGTAAACGATCTCGAAAAATCCAGACGAATCGCGAGATCGAACCGTCCC
>NC_025692.1:1345881-1362029 GCF_000633955.1 Camelina sativa | reverse complement strand
CGTTTGATCTCCTTCATCCTCGCGACACGAGAACGCTTCTTCGGTTTCCTACCAACTCTCTTCTTCACTGGAAACGAAATCTCCTGGGATTTATCTTCTCCCATCACGAGAGAAACAACCTCAGCCAATTCCGAAATCTCCGTGACGCCGTTCTCGTAAACGATCTCGAAAAATCCAGACGAATCGCGAGATCGAACCGTCCCGGAGCAAAACCCAATCCCTTGGATCTCTTTGTTAACCACTTTTCCCACCAATTCCATTTGTGCTACAAACAAACAAATAAAAAAGCTCGCTCTCGCTTCACGAAACAAGCGAATCAGAGAAAACCCATAGCCAAAGTCAGGTGAAAGGGATGCTGGGGTTTTCACTTTTTTTTTTTTTTCTAGAAACGCTTGCAACGTGCAAGGAGAGAGAGAGAAGGATAGAGATTCTCTCTCTTCTAATTTCTCCAAAAAAGAAAAAAAAAAATTGAAAGAGAATTCTTCTTCTTCTTCTTCTTCTTCTACAGAGAAACAAAACGAAACGCCTTAACGAATTCTCTCTCTCTCTCTTGTCTCTAAGAGTGATGAGAAGAAAGAAAGAAACAAAGACGGGTTGGTCAATGTTAGGAAGAGAAGGCCATCTCTCTCCCTCTCTCTCTCTCTCTCACCTTTTTTTTTTTTTGGTTTTTTTTAATGGTAAAAAGGATGTGTGAGATACTGCATATATTATTTGTGATATGTATGTTTTCTTTACCTTTTAAGTATAAATGATGATAAATTGGTACTCTTAACTAACTACTGATCTCTCCTTTACATGTGTGATGATGATGATGATTTCTACAGGTAGAGATTATTATTTTCAATTGCACAAATAGTTTGTTATTTAATTTTCCATAATTATAAAGGTGACTTGACAAAAAAATATATATACATATGATAAATATTATTGTATTTTTTCCATTGAAAAACAATTTAATTTATTGTCTTTAGATTTTAGGTTAAGTAATAGTCAGATTTTTTTTTTTGTACATGGTAGTTTGGTATATTTTATATCATTCTATGAATGTAGAATAATTATATAAGAATGAAATATACTAGTAGTTATACATGTTTATTAAATGACATCATGATCACAACACAAAAGCAAAAATGTTTAGAAACCAACCACTGGACATGTTATATGAGAGAGGCATGTTCATATATATACGCGGTAAGTAGGCTAATTAAATGCTAATACGTTTCGCGAGTTGACCGCAGTCCAGGCTGCTAACAGACTAACAAAGTCCTTTCCAATCAGTTTAATTTATTCCCGACTATTTTACTCTCAATGTGTTGTTTGTTACCTTTCTGCTGCCAATCTATGGTATACGTATACAATATATCTTCCCGCCAGGTCCGCTCCTAGCCTAGGAGCACTTCTTCGTCTTCCCAATCCCAAGTCTCAACACATACAATTTTTCCACAGTTTGCTATCAGAGGTACCTATCCGGCTATCCCACTAGCATGCTCTAAGCCTTTAAAAGGTATTTTACTGTAACTACTCTCTGTTGTTTGTGTTTAGGAGATGTTTTTCCGAATGTTAGCTATTCATGTCAAAGTGCATATGTATTTTCCCTAATTAAAATCCTGAATGTTGGAGACAAGACGGGGTAAATATGAACGTGTGATAAACAAACGTGTGTATCAAAAAATCATAAGAAAGATTAAATATTATTTCGTTTAAGAATCTGCTGTTTTTTTTTATTATAATATCCATAAAAATCTATATTATTTTTCTGGAAAGAAAATATATATATATAAAGGTTAAAAACTCTTATTTATATATATTAACCAAAAACATTCATTGATCTCGGTCAATTTTATTGTCAAGGGGGAGAAAGAAACGCGAGAGAAGGATTAAGAAAACTCGGAAAGGAAAAATATCTGGGAGCTGCGACAGGAAAAATGGACGCGGCGATAGGGAAGGTTTTCGGTTCCGTCTCAGACTTCATATCCGGCGCTGCCTCTGGTTTCTCCGATGAGTTCCCCTTGTGCGATACCGACATCATCTCCGTAAGTTTTTATGATGGTTCCTCTAATTTGACCGCGTAAACACCGCCAATTTTCAATTGTTCCATAGCTAACTTCGGATTTTGGATATCTCTCGCGTTGCTTGCTTTATTTTTAGGTGTGGGGATGAAATAAGTGTTTTCCTTTGATTTTTCCATCTCTGGTGTGGCATGGATTAGTTTATTTTTTTTAATCCTCAGGGCTGTGAGAAAGAACTTGCAGAGGCTCAGAAAGCTAAAGACGAAGGACGTACGAAGGAGTGCATCATGCGTCTTTCATGGGCTCTTGTTCATTCTAAGATGCCTGGTGATATACAGCGTGGCGTAGCTATGATTGAAGGTAAAATAAATACTAGCTTATGTTTTAATCTGTTAAATTAAAACAGCTACCTTTAATATTCTTCCAAAGGTGGATGGTTTGATTCAAGTTATTGATTTTGCAGGTTCGGTTGTTAATGATACAAGTGCAATGAAACTCAGGGAGAAGCTTTATCTCCTTGCTGTTGGTTACTATCGAAGCGGTGACTATTCAAGAAGCCGGGATTGTATCGAACGTTGTTTGGAGGTTTGATGATCATCTGATCCATGGATAACTCCAGAGAATCTTATTATTGTTGATGTAATTCATCTATGCGTTCTTTTTCTTACTGTGGTTTTAGGTTGAACCGGAGTCCGGACAGGCTCAGACACTTAAAAAGGCTATAGAGGACCACATTGTGAAAGGTAATGATACTGTTCTGTCATGTGTCTTCATCGTCCTTTTAAATCTTCACCTATTTTCTCTTTTAACTCTCGTCTGATTTCTGAAAGCAGATGGTGTTATTGGCGTTGGAATTGCTGTTACTGCTGTAGGGGTTGTTGCTGGTATTGCTGCGGCCTTTATACGCTCAGGCTGAGAAGGAACGAACTTCATTCATGTGCATGTTTCCCTGATCTTCAGTGAGTTTGTATAGTTTCTTTGTATCCTATAAGAGACAATTATGTAATTCCTTGAATAGCTATACAAAATAACTAATTGAGGAAGCTTTGTCCAAAAAAAAAAAAAAACTAATTGAGGAAGCTTCAAACATCAACTTTATTATTGCTTCAGAGTTCAATATATTTTTATTCCATACAATACTAGAAATTAGAAGAAATGCTACTGTTTTAAGGTTTTTAAGTTGAGGCTGAACTCTAAGTTTCTCCATGTCCTAGCAAGGCTAGAAGAAAAGACTTGTAGTCCCCTGATGTCTCTTTAGCTATGGCTTGATCGAGACTCACATCGTTCCGCTTGAGATACAGC
This sequence comes from Camelina sativa, assembly GCF_000633955.1. NCBI lineage: Eukaryota > Viridiplantae > Streptophyta > Magnoliopsida > Brassicales > Brassicaceae > Camelina > Camelina sativa. The sequence goes on along the minus strand of NC_025692.1, from coordinate 1,358,718 downwards.
TCACTGATCTTCTTCAGGTCCTTTTCTGCTCGTGTGACAATCACACGGTTCAGAGCATCTTCATCAGTCCCCACTGTATTGATTGAGTTGCGCAACACCTAGGTGCAAAAGAGATATAAATACCATTGGGATAAATTACAAAATCACATCTGAAAACTATTGTTGTATCTTCCCTTTGAGTAATACCGGGTAGGGTTTTTAATGCACCTGATGGCTGCGCGTAGTGCACTCAGGTACTCATTTGTAGGGTGATTGAGGAGATCCTGGTCATCAAAGGTTTCATTATGAATATCGTCATGAAGAAATACTGGTATGATTACTCTATTCCCCTAAAATTGATTCCAAAAGTCTTTTTATTCTTGTCTAAACTTTTCCCATTGATTGCTTTATCTGAGATTAGTCATCAATTAGAACATAACTTGATTTCTACGTGTTGTTTGTATACCTTAGTGATCGATCTGCCGCCATATATATCCTTGTAGCGATTGAAGATTGCGCTAAGCTGCATGTTGCTTCTTGTACTTAACACCGTGATCGTTTCTTCATGTTCAACAGCCTTACCAAGGATTTCATCATGAAGAATCCCAGCCTCTGACTGTGCAAGCATCTCATCAATTTCCTCTCCATCATATTTATAGGCAGACGCCATTGCAACCAAGAGCTGTGTATATATCAAAAATCCCCAAGCGTTGGAGATCAAGTCAAGACAAGAAGAAAACATCTGGAAAATTAAAATTACTCACTCTCCTGATGTCGCCAATAGTACGGGAGGCCAAGTCTTCCTCAAGAGAACGCTTGTAGAGGGAACGGTAAGCACGTCTAGCAGCTAATAGATCTTCAGGGAATCTCATGCAGGCAATTTCGACAAGAACCTTGTAGTCAGGAATAGGCTTTTGAAGAGCCAAGTTAGCCAAAAGAGCATCTCTCTCTGGAGGATCCAAGACCCACAAGCAAACAGCTCTCTGCAGGTAACAGATATTTGTTCCATGAAAGTTACGTGTTATGGATTATCAAAATAGAGTAGAGCATATTGATATATAATCTACACCTCAAAGTCGCCAGAGAGCTCAGATTTGAGCTGGTGAATGAGATCCTCATGGTATATCTCCTGATAAGCTTGTCTTATGAGTTTCCTCTGGAACAAATTCCGGTGTCCTAGGATGGAGATGATGGCCTTTTCATCGGTACCCCATCCTAAATCCCAAATAAAAAAGGGAAGAAGATGAATAAAAGGAAATAGAAGGAAACTTGAACCACATAATTTTTTGAAACACATTAGTCTATAAAGTAGAAGAACCTTGACAAGCCTTGTTGATGTTTTCAGCATCTTCAACGGGGGAGAAATGTGGAGGAGAAACAATGGTGGCCATTCTGCTCGACTCAGATTTACTCACCTTTTGGATATTACTTCCATTGCTTTGAGCTCTCTCTATTTATAACAGTCGATAGTGAGGTTACAATGCTTTTGAGACCATAAGTATGTTCAAAGGCTCATTGATTGTTTACGATATGTGAATCTGAAACTCTCTCTATAATTAACACCGCCCGTTTATGTATGACTTTGCCGTTAATTTTATGAAGATTAAAGTTTTTCATGAGATAATTGTTTATTGCCTCCCAAATGTTTCTTTTTTTGCTTGAATTTAATTGCTGCTATTCATTCCCTCTGTGGCATATAGTTCGATTATATTCTTGTGTGTGTGATGAAGTATGTGAATCAACGAACCAAAAATTTCAAAGTTCAAACTAACTGATAACAGTTTTTATAAAAAAAAAAAAAAAAAAAAAAACTTAAACCGGTTGCGGTTTAAACCGGGAAAAAAGAACACGTAAAATAATAATGAAATTTAACAGCTCAGCTCATCTGGAAGCTCGTCGTAGTTGTGAAAAGAAAAAAGAAGGAAAAATCCCCAACTCCGTCATTGTAGACCGGTCTCTCTATTTCTCCGTCTTTCTCTCCCTGCAGTAACCGGATTCCGCCGTCTAGATCTCGTCGTCCACCGCCGGTAAGTTGCTCGATACTAGATTTCTCCTTTCTCGTCTCGTTCTCCGCGAGATTGTTCGTCTTTTTGCTCTAAATTTGTTGCATTCGCCGGCGAAATCAGCGATTACCAGTGATTACTTAACTGAGATTATATATGCTACTGTAATTTTGATTTAAAAGTATCCAGCATCGTACGCTTCTCCCTCATCTTCTCCTATTTATTGAATGTTTCATGTATGATCTGTCAGACTTAGATTCTTCACTTCTTTGAATTTTTCTGTTTTTGTTTTGGTTTTAAGCAGATGACAGAAGGAATCAGAGCAAGAGGACCCAGATCGTCCTCTGCTAACTCTGTTCCTCTGTTTCTTGACATTGAAGACTTCAAGGTAAGGATTTGTTGCTAATTGCTTTTTTTCTTTTACTTTTATAAATCATGAGAGATTTTGATTATTTGGTCACTCGCAGGGTGATTTTTCATTTGATGCATTATTTGGGAACCTGGTAAACGACCTCTTGCCGTCTTTCCTAGAAGAAGAAGCAGATTCTGGGGATGGTCATGGCAACGTTGCTAATGTTGATGGTTTGGCAAATGGGCATTTACGTGGGCAGTCTACTCCTTTGTCTTCTGCTCCTTTTTTCCCTGAAGTAGATGGTCTTTTGTCTCTGTTCAAAGATGCTTGCAAGGAGCTTGTTGATCTTCGGAAGCAGGTGAGTGTCTTGGGTCTGCATCCATGACAAGCCCTTGTTGTTTCATTTCATCCTTCTCATATCTGAAATATTTTGGAAGGTTGATGGAAGGCTCAATACACTGAAGAAGGAAGTTTCAACCCAAGATGCCAAACACCGGAAGACACTGACTGAGGTTGGCAGACCAACACTACTACTTTGATTCAATTTCTTGGCTACATGGATTACTGCCTGATGAATAACTGATACCACGATCCTTTCTTCAAATGGTAATTGATTTCTCTTTCTAGATAGAGAAGGGTGTGGACGGTCTGTTTGAGAGCTTTGCAAGGTTGGACGGTCGTATTTCAAGTGTTGGACAGACCGCTGCAAAAATAGGAGATCATTTGCAGGTAGATAAATCTAACATATAACAACTTTTTTGGTGATCTATATCAAATATTAACATATGCTTCTTTTGTCAGAGTGCAGATGCTCAGCGGGAAACTGCTAGCCAGACGATAGATCTTATAAAGGTAAGAGTGCATCACTATTGGAAAGTTGGTCGCATATTTAGTTAGATGAATGCTTAAAGTAATCCTTGTTCAACAAATGCAGTACCTAATGGAGTTCAACGGCAGCCCAGGGGATCTTATGGAGCTTTCCGCTTTGTTCTCTGATGATAGCCGCGTAGCTGAGGCTGCTTCTATTGCTCAGAAATTACGTATGATGATATGTTTCTTGGAATCTGTCTAAAGTGTCAGAATTTTTTTAAATCTATTAACTCGCTTGTTTGCCGAACAATGGAAGTTTACTGTTCAATTAGGCTGCAATGTATTATCATGCCCTCTTTGTCAATATCAGGATCCTTTGCTGAGGAAGATATTGGAAGACAAGGTGCGGGTACAGCTGCAGGAAATGCAACCCCTGGCCGAGGACTGGAAGTTGCAGTTGCTAATCTTCAAGATTACTGTAATGGTAAACAAATTCATCTTTACTGTGTTTTCTGTATATTTACTGAAGAGGATTATTGTATGTTCCACTTCCTCTTTGTGACATTTGAGTATGATTTTGTAGAATTGGAGAATAGGCTTTTATCTCGTTTTGATGCTGCATCACAGCGGAGAGATCTATCCACCATGTCAGAATGTGCTAAAATTTTGTCACAGGTGAATACTTTATTCTGCTGCATGCGCCTTTACAGTTCAGTAGGAAAACCTGTTATTTTATCTTATATACTGAGCGAAGGCCTTTCTTACGTATCTTGTGGTTACATACTTGTTAATTCTAAGGCTATCACATAAGGAATGGTCTAGGTCTCCTTGATGCTCAGTTTTTCTTCTTCTTCATTTTCAGTTTAACAGGGGTACAAGTGCTATGCAACACTATGTGGCTACACGGCCAATGTTTATTGATGTGGAAGTCATGAATTCAGACATTAGGTTGGTTCTTGGTGACCATGGTTCTCAGCCTAGTCCTAGCAATGTTGCCCGTGGACTTTCTGCTTTATACAAGGAAATTACAGGTCTGAAGAATTGTCATTGATCTGGATGTAATACTTGAAACATGCTTTTATGCCGATTCATAACTTTTGTTACTTCTCATGTGTAGACACTGTACGCAAAGAAGCAGCGACCATTACAGCTGTTTTCCCTGCTCCAAATGAAGTTATGGCAATCTTAGTTCAGGTAATTGGCACCGATAATTTGGACACCGTAGTGTTAACCCGGCGTATGGATACTGACTCTTCGTGTACTTTATGTAGAGAGTTCTGGAGCAGCGTGTCACAGGTATTCTTGACAAAATTTTGGCGAAGCCCTCTCTTATGAGTCCCCCATCTGTGCAAGAAGGCGGACTGTTACTAGTGTGTAGAGACCTCCTTATCTCTCTTTTTTTTCTTTCAATCTCGTAGTAGAATTAGTATAAGAAACTTAACTCTTGATTTTTGTCTTTAGTACCTTAGAATGTTAGCAGTTGCATATGAGAGAACACGAGAACTTGCTAAAGACCTCCGAGCTGTTGGATGCGGTGATCTTGATGTTGAAGGTCTTTTTCTCGTGTGATTCTGAGTGATAGAAGTTTTGTTTTTTCATACAAACTTTCGTTTATTCGTTGGTGCTTAAAACTCTTTATATTGAGCGTGCAGATTTGACAGAGTCCTTGTTTTCCTCGCACAAGGATGAATACCCTGAACATGAGCAGGCCTCCTTAAAACAACTATATCAAGCAAAGGTTTGATATGATTATCTCATTTTCTGATTGGAGTTGTTATTTTGTGCATTAGTGTGAAGGGCTTAGATATGACTTTTTCTCTACAGATGGAAGAATTACGTGCTGAGAGTCATCAAGTCTCGGAGTCATCCGGGACAATAGGACGCTCTAGGGGTGCTTCAGTATCATCTTCTCAGCAGCAGCTATCGGTCACCGTTGTGACTGAGTTTGTTCGATGGAATGAAGAAGCAATAACCAGATGCACACTGTTTTCATCTCAGGTTACCGTATTTAGCACTTTATGAGTAAAGTTTTTCCAAAATAAGTTAGTTGCTCTGAATTTTGGGAAAAGATGTAGGAATAGGATATTGACAAAGAAATAATCTAAAATATTGATTTTTGCAGAAACATCCGGCAGTAAGCAAACTGTATTTTCTGTGATCGTATATCTGATCATATAAATATTTCTTTGTGCAGCCAGCCACACTTGCTGTCAATGTTAAAGCCATATTTACTTGCCAGCTAGACCAGGTATGCTGTTCATAAGATTCTAAAGTCATTTCTATAAATTGTGCTGATGCAATGATGACTTCTTGCAGGTGAGCGTGTACATAACTGAGGGACTTGAACGGGCAAGGGATGGCCTGTCTGAAGCTGCAGCATTGAGGGAGAGGTTTGTTTTGGGCACAAGCGTTAGCAGAAGAGTGGCTGCTGCAGCTGCTTCTGCTGTAATTCTTTCTCTTTTCTACTATTTGAAGTGCTCATTGTTTCAATTGTTTGGTGGAGTTATTTAGAATTTACTTGATTATTTCTCAGGCAGAAGCTGCTGCTGCTGCTGGTGAAAGTAGCTTTAAATCCTTCATGGTTGCTGTGCAGCGTTGCGGTAGCAGTGTTGCTATAGTTCAGCAGGCATGTTGGGTGACTTTTATGGTTATCAGTTTGTTTCATTTTTTCATATGAAAAGGCGTCTGCTACTCAAGCATTGAAATATTGAAACAGTTTGACCCAGTCTTCTCTATGGAAATTCTATGTTTTGACTCATATTCTAATCATATAATTTTCTCTTCCAGTATTTTGCAAATTCTATATCTCGGCTTCTCCTACCAGTGGATGGTGCACATGCTGCTTCATGTGAAGAAATGTCAACTGCTCTGTCCAAAGCAGAGGCAGCTGCTTACAAAGGACTTCAGCAGTGCATTGAAACTGTGATGGCTGAGGTTAGTTGCTTTTTGTGTAATATACGAACATATCCATGTCCACGCTGAAAAGATTTAAGAGTTATGTTTATTATTCTCTTTCGACTCATTTTAAGGTTTCCGATATGGCCTTTTTCAGGTTGATAGGCTACTTTCATCTGAGCAGAAGTCTACCGATTATAGATCACCTGATGATGGGATTGCTCCTGACCACCGCCCAACAAATGCCTGCATGAGGTTGGTCTAGTTGAGACTCTACCTTCCCACTAATTGGTTGAAGGCTTCACCTTTTTTAGTTTAAGTTCTAATCCCACTCTCTTGTTTAGGGTCGTGGCTTATCTTTCCCGGGTACTTGAGTCAGCCTTCACTGCCTTAGAAGGTCTTAATAAACAAGCCTTCCTGACTGAACTGGTATGATTTGTATCACCAAATATTTATTTTCTGCATCATAAGAATGATGCTAGATTTGAATGAAGTTTTCTTTGTTATTCTCAGGGAAATAGGTTAGAAAAACTACTACTAACACACTGGCAGAAGTTCACTTTCAATCCCAGGTATGATTTCAGCTCCATGTCTTTTTTTCTTTCTATTTTCCTTATTGAAATCACGTCTGCAACATAACCGTAAATCAGATCAGGACCCTAATAAACCAAACATAGATTGACGTAGTCGCACCGGTGCTATTGGTATAAATGTTTTATCGGATCAAATCAAACTTATCCATTGCCTGAATAGGTCTTTGTGAATATAGAGCTTGGTTTTGTTTTGTGATTACTAACACTTTGGTTTGACAGTGGAGGACTGCAGCTGAAGCGTGACTTAAACGAGTATGTAGTATTTGTTAAAAGCTTCGGTGCTCCATCAGTGGATGAGAAATTTGAGCTTCTGAGAATGTAATAAACATGTCATGAGACTCTCTCGTCACTTTTACTTCCCTTATTATTATTTTGTTAATGTAATAACTTGTAATCACTATTTGTGAGTGCAGAATCGCGAATGTTTTCATCGTTGCTCCAGATAGTCTGCCGACGTTGTTCGAGGGAAGTCCAAGCATCCGCAAAGACGCGCAAAGGTAAGGAGATAGATAGATTATAAAGATAACTAGAAAAATAATGAAACTGAGAGAGTTGTAAAATGAATAATGTGCAGGTTTATTCAACTGAGGGAGGACTATAAGAGTGCAAAGCTCGCAACAAAACTCAGCTCCTTGTGGCCAAGCATGAGCTAATATCTCAATGTTTGTTTAAAGGAGACACTTGAATCAGTCAGTGGCGGATGTGTTATTTATGTATATACTTAAAATCATTCTATGCACTAAAGTCAGTCAGAGTCTCTACTATCTTCCTTCTGGAGCCTTCTGGATCCATAATTTCCCACTTTTTTCTTTTTTTTTGCTTTACGTTATGGGCGTTTTATTTATCTTTCTGGAGACAAACAATTATTTAACTGGACTTGTTATCTGGAAATTTTCCATTGTATAAGTTTTTTTTTTATATTAAAAAAAAAAAAGAAAAGCGAATCATCCTACTAGTGAAGTTGGAAATTTGGGATATTAATTTTTACTATTATAGTATTAGGAAACCAATGAAGAAATAAAGTAAGCAACTCTAATAACTCGATCAAAAATCAAATTTATTCAAAACAAATACAGTAAGGTGTTGATTGGTTTTCCCGCTATCTACCACAAAAGCTGTGTTTGCGGATGGTAGTGGTTGCTAGCGATTGGAACCAATTACACAAACCGTTTCCAATCGCTCCTAATCGCTCCCAACCGCTCTAAACTACTGAATTCCAAAAGCTGCTTCCCGCAAGCGTTTGCGGTTGCAGGCGATTGCGGTTGGATTTTTTTTTTTTTGTAAAAAAACTTAAAAGAAATCAATGATAATGAAAAATTTTTTTGTTATATTTTCTATCTAACTATTTTACTCATTAAGGATGGGAGAAAATGAAGTACAAATACGATTGTAGAGATTATAAAATAAACAATTAGAAGAAAATAATATTCCAATTAACAATAACCCGGAAAACTTGATGTAAATTTAATGGCACATAGCACATAAGTTCAAAAAAATCTAAATAAATATAATATTTCATCAGAAATTTAAGAAAATAAGATTATTTGTGAAAAATATAAAACAAATCACCAGTGACTCTTCTCAACTCTCACTTGACCATTCCTACCGATGCAACTACTGACCTACGATCTAAGAAAAAAGAGAAAAGAGAAAAGATCTACGATCTAAAGCATATGTTTTGTCATTTATCAAATTACTTGCTTAAATTTTTGGTGAAAAGCCAAATGCATAAAGGAATAAGTATTACAATATGAATTTTTGTTTTCAATAATTATTATTTTAAGAAATTTTAATTATAAGTTTAACAAAAATTTTGGTGTTTTTAAACATTTATATATTAGATATCACATTTATTATGTTCCAACCGCTATTGCACCCGCTGATCAACCAGTCGTAAACCTCCCACAAACGCACCAATTTTAAATCGCTAAACTAGTCGTTTAAAATGCTTAATAACACTTAAAACCGCAATCACCCGCTTCCGCAATCTCCTGCAACTACAACCGCAACCGCAGCGTTTGAACCAATAATGCCCTAAGTAACATAAAAAAGATGATAGACAGGAAAAAAAAAACCGCCCTCTGTGTTCGTTTGAAATGTTTGGATACCCTAAAAATTGAAGATCTTTCTCCAGCGTGACTGACTACTATTATTCATTTGTCTTCCTCGTTCCGTTCTTGCTTGCTTGTTTCTCTCCATCACTCTCGTTTTCCCCAATTTCTAACCCTTTTCTTTTCTGGGAATTTTGTTCGCCTGTTGTTGTTTGATTCAAGTTCCTCTTTACTACGGTCTGGTGAGTCTATAAATCCTTAAAGCGATTGGTTTCAATTCTTACTTCGTTACAAAATCCGCGCTTAGAATTTTTACCCAATAATGAATTGGGTTGGTTGTAAATTAGTGAGGTGAGCATGGCGAACACAACATTTGCTCGCGGGCAGATGATATTCCAGGACGAGAATGCATTAGCTGCCCATGGAAAAAGTAATAATCTTTCCCTACTTCTTCAATCTTTTGGTTTTCGACTAGCAGCAAAATTTGTGTGTTTTTTGATGATTGATTGTCCCCAAGGTAGCAAAATCTTTTGTGATTTACAAGATATGGAAACAGTAGGACCTACCAAATTGCAAATATTTATTCTCTTGGGATTCATATTATGACACCTTCTTGGTTCTTATGCTTTTAGGTTCAAATATAACTATGCTTAGCTTTGTGTCTATCTCGCATCTGTTTATCATCAGTGTAAAATGTTATAACTCTGTGTGTAAATGTCAGAAGCATGAGAATGTTTTTTTGGGGTATCAATGTTTCTTAGAGAGATTCTGCTAACTTGTTTATGTTTCTGATTCCTGTTCTGAGTGTTTTTTTTTTGTTTTTTGTTTGACAATTGTTGTAGAGGTGGTTGCTGCGGGAAAAGGTAAGGGCTCGCTAGCAGCTCCAAAGAAATTTGGGGCGGGTTTTGGAAGCCGCAAGGCTCTCCATGATATCACAAACAAGTCAAAGTTGCAACCTCAAGCTTCTTCCAAGACGACGAAGAACGTTGAGGGATTAGACTTTGACATAGCAAAGGAAGGCTTTTTGCATGACCACAGCAAATGCATTGAAGCTCAACAACAAAGCCAGTGGGATAGCTACTTCTCTGACCACATTATCCTTCATGGACATGGTAATATTGACTGCAAAGAAAGGACCCCAATTTGTTTCTCTCCATACTGTTTCGATCTAATGTTTCCTTTGCTTGACTTAAATCTCTGAAGCCTATTCTTTCTTCTGCTTTCCAGATACCAACATCAAGGAAGGGATTCCTGAATACAGTATTAAAGAGGTATGATTCCAATTTCCATTACCTTACCTTATCAAGGAGGGATTCCTGAATACAGTTTTTCTGCTTTTCCATTACCTTATCTCTCTCTATCTAGATTCTGTTGAATTATAAGAATCGTTCTAAGATTAATGGTCAAGGTAGGCCATAATAGTTTAGAGAAGCCAAACACATAGCATCCTGTTGTAGCCCTTGTTTTGGGCAACTTTTATGACTCTTTTTCGTTTGGTTTTTGCGCCTAAGATGGATGATAATAATAGCCACACTTGGGATGAACTCAAAGAGGTACCAATGGAGGAGTTTTCTGATTTGATGGAATGCTCAACTCGATGGCGCTCACCACCAGACTCGCCTGTCCATTACCATTCTTCGTTACCTACATCGCCTTTGCCATGGCGTTCTGAAACCGTAGAATTCAAGCTCAAGGAAGATGAAGATGAAGACACCACCTGAGTTCCAGTTCTACTTGGTTTTGACTTTTGTTAGAACAATATCAGTAACTTTTTAGTTTCCGATATTATGATGTATCAACAAATACTTGAAAACCAATTACTGAGCATTGTTTCTGAGTAAAAACATTGTATGTTTATAGGATTTACAGCATGACACCATAAAGAATTTACAACTCTATCACAATCAACACCAGACAAATATCCCAAACTACAATGAAAGAAGCACTTTAAAACATCTAATTTCTCTCTCTATATATATATCTGTTGTTGTTATATCCCGAGATTCTGCACTCACCTAACTCGGGCATAGGAAAAAAATAGAGAACTGGTTGGTGTTAANCCACATTATCCTTCATGGACATGGTAATATTGACTGCAAAGAAAGGACCCCAATTTGTTTCTCTCCATACTGTTTCGATCTAATGTTTCCTTTGCTTGACTTAAATCTCTGAAGCCTATTCTTTCTTCTGCTTTCCAGATACCAACATCAAGGAAGGGATTCCTGAATACAGTATTAAAGAGGTATGATTCCAATTTCCATTACCTTACCTTATCAAGGAGGGATTCCTGAATACAGTTTTTCTGCTTTTCCATTACCTTATCTCTCTCTATCTAGATTCTGTTGAATTATAAGAATCGTTCTAAGATTAATGGTCAAGGTAGGCCATAATAGTTTAGAGAAGCCAAACACATAGCATCCTGTTGTAGCCCTTGTTTTGGGCAACTTTTATGACTCTTTTTCGTTTGGTTTTTGCGCCTAAGATGGATGATAATAATAGCCACACTTGGGATGAACTCAAAGAGGTACCAATGGAGGAGTTTTCTGATTTGATGGAATGCTCAACTCGATGGCGCTCACCACCAGACTCGCCTGTCCATTACCATTCTTCGTTACCTACATCGCCTTTGCCATGGCGTTCTGAAACCGTAGAATTCAAGCTCAAGGAAGATGAAGATGAAGACACCACCTGAGTTCCAGTTCTACTTGGTTTTGACTTTTGTTAGAACAATATCAGTAACTTTTTAGTTTCCGATATTATGATGTATCAACAAATACTTGAAAACCAATTACTGAGCATTGTTTCTGAGTAAAAACATTGTATGTTTATAGGATTTACAGCATGACACCATAAAGAATTTACAACTCTATCACAATCAACACCAGACAAATATCCCAAACTACAATGAAAGAAGCACTTTAAAACATCTAATTTCTCTCTCTATATATATATCTGTTGTTGTTATATCCCGAGATTCTGCACTCACCTAACTCGGGCATAGGAAAAAAATAGAGAACTGGTTGGTGTTAAAGAGTTTCAGTGAGGCAAGTCCTCACTGGCTTTGTCAACCATGCGAACATTGTATTGTTCATAGACTCGTCCTCTGTTATCTGCCCACCATTGTTCTGCTTGTTTCTCACTAAACCTTTTTCGGCTGTCAAAAAAAACAAAACGGTCGAGCAAAGTTACAGTCCAATCTTCGGACATGTAAAATCTGATTGTTTCCTCTTAGGGAAGACAAGAAACATTGTACCTGAACCGGACGCGTTTGAGATCTCTAGCACCTCCGGCTAAGGCTGTAAGAGTGATATAGACTCCAGGTTCATCTTGTTCAACCCATTCCTTCTCGCTCCGTGCTTCATTCGTTGCTTCACCATTCCCAAATACAGGTGTCATGGTCCCATTAGAAAACATTGGGGTATTTGTGCCATTCAGCTCGGATTCTTGGCTATTTGGTTGGTTTAAGATATTAAAAGGGTCAATGCGACCAGGGCTGGAACCAAATGAATTCAGAGACGGAGGAGACTTCACAGTCCGAGCTGATCCAACAGGTAATCTTTCAGCCATATCCTTTAACTGCATAATTGCGTTGATCCTTATATTCAGTATAAAAAATAGCCACTAAGTGCATAAACCATATTTATCTTTTAAACTTAGAAATTACTTGAGCGGTAAGTGATTTGATCACTTCTTTTGCTGCCTTGCATCTCGTCGTTTCTTCATTAGCGATTGCCAACGCCTCTTTTAGCTGCTTGGCTGTTCTTTCCAGCTCAACTTCTTGAAGCTGGGCCTTCCTTGTAAGACTTTCAACCTGATATATCATTTACTGGTTAGCAAAAACGCGGTCATAAATAGAAACTGACTTACTGAGGCAGTAATTAAATTTGAAAATGAAAAAAATGTTTCTTCACGAAACCAAGTAAACTGGCGGCCACACCTTCTGAACCCTATACCATGATCTAATTCTAACCAACATGGTAAAATCCGGAACGTAATTCACCGTGATCAGGAAACACAGAATGACAGAAACATAGTAGCAAAATTTCACCAACTACGCTTTTTGCAGCAGTAGATGTGTGAGGGATGATGGAAATAAGAGAAAGAGCAAAGTTACCTGAGATCTTAGCTTAACGACCTCTTGGCTTAGGTTATCA
>NC_025692.1:1336810-1344691 GCF_000633955.1 Camelina sativa | reverse complement strand
CCAGGAACAGAAGCTGAGAAGAACTTCTTTGACGCTCCAAATACTGGATTAAAAGACTTGGCTATGTTAAGCGCACCCCGTTGAGAGCTTCCACTTGGTATAGGCGAGACACGACTACTATTGAATTCGTATTTCTTGTTCTTCTTATATCGATTATCCACTTGCCTCATGGAATCCATCAATGAAAATCTAGCTAACTGTCCATCGGATCTAGAATCGAACTTGTCATCTTTGTCAATGGGATCTGATCCCTGGTTAATGCTTCCTCTTCTACTCAGCGAAGAATGAGAGGATGGATCAGTTTCCATGGTCTTTTTCAATTTGTTGAAACACTTGTCACACACTCGATATGGTTTGCTCGGGTTCGGTGCCATACAAGCTTTCAACGACTTTTTATTAGTGCACGAGTGGCAAAACACTAGTCCGCAATTATAGCAATTGTGCCTCTTTCTTTTAAAATTGAAGGGCTGACGGCAACCTGAACACATGGACTGGTCCATCCCTGTTGCCCACCTGTGAATGCAGACAGCTGCTGTGAAGTTAGAGCCACAGGCAATACTTTTCACCTGTTTATCCTTAAGCGACTCTACCAATGTCGGAGAATTTCTATCATCTACATCTCCATGACCAAGTCTACCATTTGATCCTTTTCCCCAAGTGTAAACTTCCGTCCTCGAAGTTAAAACTGCAACATGATAAGCACCGCAAGCTATCTCTTCGACAAAACTCTTGTGAAGTTTACCTTCGACACGGCTTGGAATTTTTCCATCTGCATGTGAGTTTCCAAGCTGACCATAGACAGGACTGCCCATAGTATAGACATGGCCTGCTGTTGTAAGTGCAACCGTTAGACTGTGCCCACATGCAACTTGACAAAAATTGGGTTCAACAAGAGCAGCGACACAGGTGGGCACAAGTTTTGGTTCTTTATTACCATGACCAAGACGACCCTTATCACCATCACCCCATGTAAAGAGCTTTCCAGAAGAGCAATTACTCGAGCTTGAGCTCCCAACCATGACTTCCACAACTGCTGCTGTGTGCCATACACCACAAGCTGCCCGGACAGTGCGAAGACCTTTCAAAGAGTCAACCTCCCGAGGTGTGAAAACACTTTTTTTGTCTCCATGGCCCAAAACACCAAAGGTCCCATCACCAAAAGTAAACAACTGTCCAGCAGAAGTAACGACTGCTGTGTGGTAAGGTCCACAAGCAATGGATGATACATGTATCCCTTCAGACAGAAAATTAACCCTCTTAGGGACCCAGTGACTGACTTCATTTCCATGTCCAAGAACACCAAAATCTCCTTTACCCCAGGTATACAAATCTCCTGATAGAGTAACTGCACAACTATGAAATTCACCACATGCTACGAGCTCGATATTTGTGGTGTTGAGTGCATCGATGAGCTTTGGTTGTTGAATATTGGAATCAACACCGTGGCCAAGCCTGCCTTCAGATTCCTCTCCCCAAGAAAAGCTTTCTCCTTGTTTTGTCACAAGGACAGCATGCTGTGCACCACAAGCAATATTTTGGACGTCAAGTACTACTGTAGATTCTAAAGCTTTGGGCAATAAGGAATCCATTTTTATTTCAAATGAACTTCCAACTCGACGGTTTCCACCACCCAAAACACCTTCTCCTATGCCTTCCCCCCAGATGAAAACATCTCCTAATGCATCTCCATCATCATGACCAGACCCATGGCTCGAGGAACTAACAGCACTTGACATACTAACTCTAAAAGCATCCATGCCCATACCCCTCATATGTCCATGCATGCTATCCGAGCCTCCAGAATGAACAGAGATAGTTGCAGAATCTGAGGGATAAAATCCTTTTGGAGGAACGGCATATAATGCCATGTCCGAAAATGCCTTGTCAAGGCCATTCTTAGGCGGGCTCTCAAATGGACTGTGAATGCGATGGTGATTAGAACCATCCTGAAAGGTAAACGAAAATGTATTTAGCTAAAGTTCACATGCACAAAAGTGTACACAGAAAACTTCTTCCAGTACCTTCTGCAAACTGTCATTGCTACTAAATGGAGAGTGTAAAGGAGAGCTTCTCCGGGTATATGTTCTCGGGCTATTAGCTTCAGATGGTGTACCGTCACTTCTTGATTCAGTCCTCCTGTTTCTTTGATGGCAATGCGAAACCAAGGCCTTAAGACCAGTAAACCACACCTCAGCCTCATCTTTATCCTTGCATATCTACCAAATAAATTGTACCAATAGATTAATTAATTTCAAATAACCACAGTAGTATTTCAAATGAGAGGGTAACTATTTTTATACAGAAGCAAAACAAAAGTAAATAATTTAAGAGAATCTCACCACATCCAAAGACCTCTCGCTATATATGAGTGAAAATGACTGATATTCCTTCTCGGGACGAGGATACCTCTGAAAAATAGGCTACAAGAGAACCACCATTGCTAGAATTATCAAAACATCAAACTAGATAGGTAGGGCGCAAATATGTACCCTTGAACTAAGGAAATTGACACATGAAAAGTTGTATGAATGAATATTATAGTCCTCAAAAACTCGTTCTAAGTATTTTACTCCAACTCAGGACAGAATTAAAACCACATCATCCACACATGAACTTACAGTGCGTTGTCCAGATATGATCCTAGAAACATGGCTCAGCTTCAGATGTTTCTCCTCATTTCCAGAGAACCATATCAAAACAGTTTCATCCTGAAAATTACAGGCAACTATTTCTTACACAGCAAACAACAAGCTACACGTCGATTAAGAGTTGTAATAGCGAATAAATATCACCACCCATCCATGA
The DNA here is from genome assembly GCF_000633955.1 of Camelina sativa. NCBI lineage: Eukaryota > Viridiplantae > Streptophyta > Magnoliopsida > Brassicales > Brassicaceae > Camelina > Camelina sativa. The sequence continues at coordinate 1,341,886 of NC_025692.1, read as the reverse complement.
ATAGACTAAAGATTAAGAAGTGGGAACTATTACAGTAGAGAGAACTGCTAACAAGGAATATAAAGAAATAGAACCAAACAAGACTAACATTAGAAAGGCGAAATGGGCAGAACTTAGGCTTCCCTCTTCTTCCATACTTAAGCAAGTAAGCTCCCTTTTTCAGGGCAATGATAGCCTGAGTCAATCAAATAGCATTACATAAGCAAAGTAGGTGCGAATCTTTGCAATGGAGATACCAGCTCAACAATAATAACATCAGAAAGAAAAAAAACAGTTGACACAAACACATAATATAAGAAGCAATGCACACACTGAAGTATGAATCTTGGCAATAAAAAAAAAAAAAAAAAAAAAAAACNACAGAGATATTCAGCAGTCTTATGTATGTCCATGATAATTGCATCAAAGAAAAACGATCCGAGAAATGATGACCTTTGAGAAAGGTTTAACTCCACAAATAATGAGTTTCCATAGCTTAATCATATCAAGCTACCATAAATTAAGGTAAAAATTCTCATAGACAACAACCTTGAGTTAAAAAAAAAAATCTAAAAGCCAGCTCAAAGAATACACACTCTTCTTCTCTAACCTAAGAAACAAAATCCCAAACTGAACAAATTCGCCCGACATGTATATAAAATCTAATTCCGAAGAGACTTAACCAATAAACGATTCTAAAGCAAATGAAATCATAAATTAGAGAGCAAAATCGAAGAGAAAGGGAAACATATATAAAACCCAAACCTGCTCGATATCTCTCTCCACAGGACCAGCTCTACTAAGATCCGAAGCCATCCTTCCGTTTCTCGACGACATAAACCAAAAAAAATAATATATATTCTCAAGAATCGAAACCCTCCATCAAACCCAAAAACCTCCGCGAAATCCACACTTGCTCAAGCTTAGAAAAAGCAAAAATCTAAAAGGCTATATATATACATTCAGGGAGGAATCAATCAATCAAACTATTCATCGCAATGATCGTCTGATCTCGAAGCAACTCCAACAACACATTCACTTCCATTTGAGCTAACTTTTTTTTCTTTTTTTTTTCCAGCTCAAATCGATTTCTGAAAAAAAAAAAAAAAAATCGATCGGAATAAGCAAAAAAGAAGAAGAAGCCGCCCGCCTTCCCGTTGAAAGAAGAGGAATCAGAAAGTGATGGTGAGCTTAGGCTACGCGAGAGAAAGTGATGGTGAAGAAAAAAACGGGGGGAGGTAGAGAATCTAGAGAGACATGGGCATATGATCTAAGGGATGGATACTATACTATACGCAGTTTTCTAGCGAAGAGCAACCCAAAAAAAAAAAATTAAAAAGATTGAGAGAGACCAAAAGGCAGATTCTACAGACTAAGAGAAAAATAATAAAAGTAAAAAATCAATCATTTTTTTTTTCTTTAAACATTAGGGTCTAATACTAGTTTTTATTATATAGTTTAGCAATAAAATGATTTGTGTTTTAGATTCATTTATATCCATTAGTAGATACTAGATACCAATGTTTTGCGTACAAAAATATAGTATATCATATAAATTATAGTTTTGAATTAGTTTATAAACAGTATAATTTTAAAATGTATTATAACTGTTTTAAATTATAACTGTTTCGCGTTATACTCAGATATATTATATTAAATTATATAGATATAACGACAAAATTTAATCTTATAATTTAGTTACAAATGAGATAACTAAATTACAAATTCAAACACTGGAATTTTTTTTAAACCTCAACCAAGTATGTCAAGTTAATATTAACTCATATTGAATACAAAATTATTGTCGAGCACAAATGATTTTGATAATGGCGAAAAAAAAAAATTTTAAAGAAGCCTTCAATTGCCAAGAGGTTGGATTGAGTCTTGTCACTGGCATCAATGTGACAAATGTACAAGTACTAAATTCTAGCGTATGTATATTACATTACCTTATGGAACTCAACATGTACAATCCTAGCTGAACAATATAATCTGGGTTTTTTTTTTTTAACACCTATAATCTGGGTTATATGTTTCTGAACAGCGTATTATGTTGTATATCTTTGAAAGAAAACTTTGGTGTGCGTTGATTCAAAACTTTTGAATAAAGCCCGTGTCTTCGGTATAAAACTGAAACATTTTAGCCTACGTTTTTCTTTTGGGTTTTTTGTGCCCATTATTTGACCATTGAGGCCCATTTTTTTAGAATCAACCATAAATATATTTTTAATCTGTTACAAATTCTAGGGTTGTTTTTTTCCCCGAAATCAAACAACTAAACGAAAAAAAAAAAAAAAAAAAAAAAAAAANCAAGATTTTAAGGTAAAGGTTCTCTCACCTTTTCCCCTCCTAGTCAAATTTGGGGATGTGGTTTAAAATGAAAGAAAAACTATATAGTATACGAATGTTTACAGTAATTTCAAAACCCCGATGTTAAACCCTCGTTAAGTTGTCTACGTCGTCGCCTTTAAAATTAGAGAAATACAAAGACCATAGACAACTATATGTGAATCGTCGAATTTCAAAGGTCTAGTTGATGTGGTTATATATGTACCATATGTTTGCGATGTTAAGTTGGACAACGAACATATTCAAAAATTGGGATAACTTGTAAAGTGATAAGGGAGTATGTATCTGGACCATTATCTAATTCGTCATTTGGTATTGTTGTCACGAAATCAGCCACGGGTTCAACGTGTTGTATGTTGTTGTAATTAGAATTTATAAATTACTAAAATAAAACTAGTGATTTGATCTTCTAATGGATAACAGCTACTTCTACGACTTTATGTAACATTTCCAATTAGAATACTATAAAAATGCAATTTTAGACCGACAAATTAAAACAAATAAATGAACAAAAAGCCGAGAGGATTGACCAAAGAGCCCACTTCAGATTATCATATGCAAAAAAACAAACCCTGGAGTCGTTGACCATTCAAAAGTCAACTCTCCTTCACGTAGTTGCCTTTTCCACTACAAACAAAACTCAAAGAGACCATAAAGACTAATCAATCCCACCTCTCTATATATACTATTTCATCTCTCTTAATAAGACAACCCATAACTTTTGCAGCTGCTGGAAAAACAAATTAAATCTCGATCGCTCTGAGAAATATGATGAGCAAATCTCTACTCAATTCTTGTTTTCCTTTCATCCGTAGACGCCAAGGAATAGTCACGCTCGTTTTCTTTGAGCAAGGATCAGCCAAAACCCTATGTGGCTTCAAGAAACATGTTGCTGGAGAAATCATGTTTGAGTTTCCTGATCAAATTGTGTGCCATGCAGATTCTTTCTTCATCGGTCGTCAGGTTCCAGCTCTAGCCATGGACGACTATCTCATCCCAGGTCAAACCTATTTCGTCTTGCCGATCGAACGTTTTGCATACAGAATCTTAACCACTTCGTGTCTTTCAATCTTCAACTCTAATCTTGAAAACGTTCGGTCTAATACTCCACCGTTGAATTTCACGGCGCCGTCGAGTCCACCACCGTTTGAATATTCTCAAGGACCAAACGGGAAGATTCTGATTAAAGTTTCTCCGGACTTTATACTTAGTCTTATATGTAGAAACAGAAACAGCAGAGAAGAAGAAGAGGCAATAACTTTTGGTGAAAGCAGTTCGATTTGTAATTCCCCCGAGTTAAAGAAGCAATATGATCAGCTTGTTGGAACGAGAGAGCACATGTGGTCACCAAATTTGCAGACGATATCCGAACATAAGATTAGGGTTTCTCCATTAAGGTTCTTCAGTCTTAATCGGAAGCAAGAAGAAGTGAATTGATTGGCTTTGAAAAAAGAAAAATAGTGAATTGAATAGGCTCTCAAAATTATCCTTATTTCCCTTGTATTTGTTTTAGTTTAAAAAAATGTAAAAAGATTAAAAAAGAAAGTAAATTAATCAGAGTAGTTGACAAATTCTTATTCTACAAAGATAATATATAAATTTTGTTAGGTACTCCAACATGTACATTTGATATATGGTTCATCCTTGAAAGTTCAACTATTATAACTCTCTGTCACATGTCATTGGCTTTGTTTAATGGTCATGGTATGATAAATTAAAAGAAACCAACAAACGACTTATTCTTCATTTTCTTCGTATTAACTCCGCATGATAATGTCTACTTTTTCAACTTTTAAGTGTTCTATATTCCCAAAATAAAACCCTATAGATTGGATTACTGGAATGATACATTTACACGTACGTTGGATGTTTCAAACTGAAACGCCTCGTTCTCCGTAGTTGCCTTCGGTTTAATTTGCGTACCTTTAAGTTTCACCTAAATAACATATGACCATTTTCTTAATTGGTTTTGGGTGTCTTTGCGGTTTAATATATACGTTTGTATAGGCTGTTCGAAGTTTGAACTCAGGCTCGTTGACTCGTTTTCGATGTCCTCTAGTTAAAAATTTAGTTATTGATGTATAGTAGATAAGACATGTGCTTTTCATATATATAGTTGCTTTAAAAACGTTAGAAACAAAATCATTCAATCTTATATGCTCTATGAGACAAATTTTATTCACTTATATATATCTTATTACTACAGCCTAAAACGAATTCTGAAGTATATCTTTCGAAAAAAGCCGTTGATTTCTTTCAAAAAGAGAGATTTGGTGATCAAGTGTCGAATTTGGCCAATGGCAGCCTAAGATTCAATGTGCATATGTAGTGGGCCGAGTTAGGGAATGACTTTGCTTTTGAAAGTTTAGTGAAATGCTATAAGAAGTCTTGTCATATAGTATCTTGTTTGATGGATTAGGCACATTCACTATGACTAATGATAGGAAAAGAGTTGTTAGCTATGTAAAACCGTACGTAGTAGGAGTGAGGTACATTTGTTGAATACGGAATATATATAAGCTATGCATCCCTAAACCATCGAGAAATGTTTTGGATCTAACTAGAAATATGGATCTTGGCCCATTACTACTATCTTTTTTCACAGTATATTAGAAGTTTATAAGTAATAACATTATCGTAAGGAAATGCTCATAACCTCTACATGTAGTAGATACATCATACATTTTAGTTTTTTAAACCATAGATTTTTAGCTTTGACCAAAAAAAAAAAAAAAAAAAAAAAAAAAA